>NW_009221436.1:0-11413 GCF_000690835.1 Fulmarus glacialis
CCCGCCCGCCCCGCCCGTTCCTCCGGCCGCGCCGCCTGCCCCGCTCCGCGGGGGCTGGTTCTCAGCCAGCTCTGACCCAAACCTCCTTCAAACCACCTCTCCTGCTTCACCATCATCCCAGGAAAAAAAAATGTAACAAGATGTTTTATGTATTTGTTTGAAGATCCTTGTAAATTCAAAAGGAAATAATTTAATTTTACAGGGTTGGCTGTCAATCAGTGATCCTTTTTATTACATTATAGGTCGGAGGTCGTTCCAAATGTCAACAGTAAAATAATTTTGTCAGTATTTGAACAAGGCATATGAGTCTGACCTACACTGACTGACCATCTCTTGAAGTACTTCATGCTGCTTCTTTCAAGGGAAGTCTTGAATCATCTGCAGTATTTACATTAAACTACCAAATAAAGAACAGCATATCTATATTTCCATTGCTAATGTGTCTCATTTTAAAACAACTTGTATTTATTCTAGTATCAGCTAGCAAAAACAAAAAAAATGGAACACAGATTTTTGCAGTCAGAAGCAGAGAGCAGCACCAGGACACACTTTGTCTCAAGCACAAGGTTAAGATGCAGACTGGCGTTAAAGCATCGAAGTCAACGAGGTATTTAAAGAGATGAAACAGGTGACTAAACACTTCTGTTGATATATACCAAGGATTCTAGCTACACGGGTAAGCACATTCTCAAAGCCAGACTTTCCCACTCACACCGCCTCTTCAAGTCAACGAGGTATTTAAAGAGATGAAACAGGTGACTAAACTATATACCAAGGATTCTAGCTACACGGGTAAGCACATTCTCAAAGCCAGACTTTCCCACTCACACCGCCTCTTCACACCCATTGATCCTTAACCCTGTGCCTTGGACCTGCTTTCAGTCAGGATCAGCCACGTGCATTGCAGGAAATACCCGAGATTTAGTTCTTCCTAAGCACATTGTGGCAATTTGAGCCCAAGCCTCTGCTAGGCCACAACAAGAAATAAGTCAGGGGCTTTGCTTGGTACATGTAGGTCTGCTTCTCAGTGTAGGCGTACCTGCAGAACATGAGGGCTACAATACTCATTCTCACTTTCAGCTGGATTTCCTCTACTAAATCTATCATTTAGGCACAGCTAACACTCCTGGATGTCTAAACCCCTAGACATTTATCATTTTGCCACTCAGCAACTGGGAAGTGACATGGCTAATGAGCTAACAAGCTGCTGAGAGGTTTAATTTAGGCCAAAACACAGAACACCCAAAGTTGAAAGAGCCTGCCAAGTTGCCAGTGCTGAGCCTAACTCAGTGTTTTGACTCCCCCTTATTCTCCTTTCGTGTTTCCATGTAAGCCACTTCTCCCCTCCAATTCTTTAATGCAAATCCCAAACCTGCTGGAGCCCCTGAGCAGGAGGCACATTCCCCAAAAGTGAGCTGGTGCTCTGGGCCCTCCCTTATTACCTGCCCATGAAAACCTCTCATATAACCCAGTGTGCCCTAACAGGATTCCCTGCGTAGGCCTGGCCCATCACACAATGAGAGTCCTAATCCTACCACATGGCAAATATCGGGAATACCAGGATGTTGGTAGACAGCAAGGTCTGTACACCTCCATACATATCTCGCGCATAAAGCACCGAACACTCATCACCTGCAGTGCCCCACGGCGGGAAGGCTGGAATTAAACCACCAGCAGATGTAGAGAGAGCACTGTGCACAGTATCAGCACACCTCCCTGGGACCAAGGAGGTGTAAGTTCAAGTCCCTGCCATATTTGGGCAGGATAGGGAATTTAAAAGAATTCTAATATTCAAGATAAGTGTCCTGGCTATTGTATAGCTTGGCTGTCTTATTCTGCCTGGGGTTTTTTGGGGGGCCTGGGGGATTTTTGGTGTTTGGGGTTTTTTTTACCAAAAAAAAAAAAGTTGACTAAGAAGATGATCTGGTTTAAGCACGTTACTCCAGAAGAATGTTCATGCTCAGGATTCTCAGGAAAGGAAATCTGAAATGGTTGTGTGTCAAAGCATCTCATATTTTCCACTTTTCATTCCTACTTTGATCATTTTTCATGTTCAGTTCCAGGCTATTTTGGGTGCTTTCAACACCATAGGGTTCTGAGGCCCCTTTTTTTGGGTGCCAATTCTCCGCAGATATTTTTAAGGGGCCCAGGACCTAACCTTGATGTTAAGCCCATGCAATGTACCTTGGGATTCCCATACTTCCCAAAAATCTGATCTTTAACACCTTTACATTCTAAACCTTTCAGTAACTGCATATATATAAGTGCATGTTATGAACAAGACCTATAAAATTAAATGGTACCTTGAACTATTTCAATTTATCAGTTAAAATGATTAGCACTTTACATAGTTGGCAAGCTATAACACTAGAAAAAATCCCTGAGAAAGGGAGTGGAATTACTTTTCAAAATATTTCATTAATTCACCATTTAACTGGATTGTTCTGCATGAGTGGATTTCCAGACACAAATGTCCCTGCAGAAAAGGTGACACCCTCCCTGTTGTAGCCTATGTCTTTGAATTGCCACTAGATGCTTGTGAACTCTCTCTAGCGTTTTTTCATAGTTTTGAGGGTTGATGTCACAGTTTAACCCCAGCTGGCAACTAAGCCCCACACAGCTGCTCGCTCACTCCCCCCCGGTGGGATGGGGGAGAGAATCGGAAGGGTGAAAGTGAGAAAACTTGTGGGTTGAGATAAAGACAGTTTAATAGGTAAAGCAAAAGCCGTGCACGCAAGCAAAGAAGAACAAGGAATTCATTCCCTACTTCCCATCGGCAGGCAGGTGTTCAGCCATCTCCACGAAAGCAGGGGTCCATCATGCATAATGATCCCTTGGGAAGGCAAATGCCATCACTCGGAACGTCCCCCCCTTCCTTCTTCTTCCCCCAGCTTTATATGCTGAGCATGACGTCATATGGTCTGGAATATCCCTTTGGTCAGCTGGGGTCAGCTGTCCCCGCTGTGTCCCCTCCCAACTCCTTGTGCACCCCCAGCCTCCTCGCTGGTGGCGTGGGGTGAGAAGCAGAAAAGGCCTTGACTCTGTGTGAGCGCTGCTCAGCAGTGACTAAAACATCCCTGTGTTATCAACGCTGTTTTCAGCACAAATCCAAACCATAGCCCCATACTAGCTACTGTGAAGAAAATTAAGTCTATCCCAGGCAAAACCAGCACAGTTGAAAATACTACATGAGAGAGAATAGAGGCCAAAAGAAGTTATTATGAAAGTTATTATCTAATAATTCTCTTTCCCAATGGATAAGTATACTAACAAAAGTATACTGATATTTCATATCAGCTGGTAGCTACTAAAAGCAACTAAATTACGAAAGTGTGCAAATTCATTTGTTTTCCAGACTGCACAGGTTACTCCCAAACTTAAGCTTAGCTTTTCAGGTTTTCCAAATGTTTATGTGAGGTGAACAGCTTTGACTGTTCTTCTCTATAATTTTTATTTCTAGCCAAGGAGATACCTAATACTTTTCTAGTTAGGAGTTTTGACCTGAATTTATCAGGCAGCTGCTTAATGTCACTGTTTCCTTTATCCTTCAGAAATAACTTATTTGCAAATTTAAATCACCTTTACCCAGAAACAGCTTCCAAGCTGATACAAATGATGATCAGTTTCTAATTTCTCCAAAGTTGATTACAAATGGACGTTAACATAGTTTTCACCCCTTATAAAATCAAAAGCACTGCAATCCTCAATGAATAATCCTGGTGCAAAATGTAAACACATAAGCCAGTTTTATTAAAAAACAAGCAAAGCCACCACTTCAGTCTTCCTGGCAATAGGATTTTCCCCAGGAGATAGCATTTCATTCAGGGTGCTTAGGAAGATAGAAAAGAGATGTTTCACTCTTCTGAGAGCATTCTTAATGATTAATAGGAAAAGAATACATTGATCTTGCTTTTTTAAATAAACAATGACTTTATGTCAGAAAGAATACAAGCCAGAATACCATCATGAAGCTATCACTACTTAGTAACTTCTGAATTATTTTGACAGTGCTTGCTACTTTTCAGTCTCAAATTTAGGTCTCAAAATTCAGAAGGCACTTGAAGCAGGATTCACCTCACCAAGCATCAGCTGCCTAACAACTTGTTCTCTAGGTTCCCTTTATAAACAATAGAAAGACACCTCCAGACAGCAATTTATCTCACCCTAACCCAGAGCGGATGAATCACCCTTTGGAAGAGGCCACCTCTCTCTATTGACTAATGAAGGACCATATCCAACTAGCTAAGACTAGACACTAACCTTTAGATATTAAAGTGAGATCAGATGAATCCTATACACAGTGAACTAAGACAAAATATACTTATTTTTCTCCTATTAATACGTGGGGGGGCAGGTGTTTTTCATAGTATGTCCACTCTTTCATTGCCCTTTAAGACAATTGAAAATTTGTAGAAAAAGGAATTGAGAAATTAGTGACAACTTACAGCTACAAGCCAGCTTCCAGAGGTACCAAACACCTGCAATTCCCATTGACTCAAAATCTTATTATGGATTCTTCTAACTTCTGGGTTATATTGTCTAATTGTAGAATGGAATAGAGGATTCAATCACCATTTCAGACAGCCTGCCACACCTCTGCGTGGTACAGAAAAGGCACTGCTTAACAAGTTTCTATTCTGTGAACACAAAATATATTTTTTTGTTATCTGTCATACAACCATACCCTTAAACCCATCTATGTACAAGAAATTCAAACAGCTATCTACACCTATATCTATATCTATATATCTATATCTCTCTAAAGGAGTTATCATGTATTAAGTCTCACCGAGTTCCTGCCAAGTACTGAACTGATCATCAGAAAAGTTATCCAAGGTCACACAGAATTGGCATCATAATTTAAACTAAAGCTCAGTGAGTGCTCCAGGAGTGCTTAAGTCATATATGAATTAGCATCATGTATAGGTTACAAAAGTATGCCAGAACAAACATCTAGCACAGACATACTTAAACAGACAAAAACTTTTGTAATCGCTAGTAACTTACACTACAGAATTCAAGGAAATATTAAAACCTCTGAAGTTTATTAGCTGTTTGTAACTGTTTAAATCCTTCTTGTGTCAGTCTGTTACTTTCTTTCCTTAGCATAACATAGCTTTTGGTAATATTAGAGACAGATTTTTTTTTAAGTGTAATCCAGATTCTTTCATCTATTCAAGCTCCTATTTATTTTATTTGTAATGTAAAACAGTTAATGAAAGTACACTGCTGCTCAAGAAAAGACTTAAAAACGAATTGACAACACAGTTTTAAAAGTCTCAAGAATATTTTGTAACTAGAACAGCTAACACTGAATATTTTCATTGTGGTTTTTCCCTCAACTCAAATACTAAAAAGATACTGTGCTTGTTCCCAGGCACAAACACAAAGAATAAGACCTGCTCTGCATACAAATGCGTTCCCTTAGGTGTTATTTGTATCACCCATTGAAAATGCCTGTCGTAACTCATGCAGCCTTCTCCAGGTGAGGTGACAGAAACATCCTTTCCCTCTCACTGTGCGGGATAACTCTTCTCTTCCCTCTTGGCAGAGGAAGGCCCTCGGCTGAGGATACAAACCCACTGGTGAGGAAACCCACCGGGGCCGCCAGAAGGAGATTTACACCCATGTTTAGGCATAGACATCACACAAGTCATCAAGAAAAGGCTGTCTTTATTCCTCTTCTTCCTTCTTTTTTATATACTGCCTGTTACTTAAATCTATAAAAAATGTAGCATAATACTTATTGAGACTTAAAACTGTTATATGCTTTCAATTTTTCATACTTCAAAATTACGTTGAAGTATATAATACACCCTTATGACAAATTATCATTTTTAAGAGAAACGCTTTTCAGATGTTGAATTACTGATACTAAGTAAAGTAACCCTATTGCTGTAGGGGAAAATGGACTTGTAAAAAGGTGTCTTGCTCTCACAGGAAGGAGAGACGGTTTTAAACAGTTTCTTTATCATTTTCCTTAAAGCACTGGTGAGGCCGAACTCCAATCCACACATTAGCCGACCAAACCCCTGTTCACCACCATCACTGACTGTTCTACTTCACACCAGGCTGGAAGTGGAAATCACTCTCCCTTGTACTATTACAAGAGGCAGTTTGATCCCATCGCAGAAGGTAAAAGAGGCTTTTTGTGCAACAGATCCCAGGATGGCTGGATCTTGTGTACCACAACTTGAGGTGAATTGTTTCTTCTCACTAATTCCTGTATGCACCCAGCAAGGGACAACATTGACATTTACAAAAATGACTGTACTGTTTCACTTACTCTGCTAAAAAATCTCTAATCACCAAAAACTCCTGCAGCTTCTTCTGGGATGTCAGAGCAGCAACTCAAGATATTTTCCAATTTATAAAACTTTTCTGTGTCTGAGACATTTCAGTCAAAATATTTATTCTTCAGTCAAAATATTTTATTTTTCCTTTTATAGATCAACTGACACTAACCTCCGAAAGTTTTTTGCTTGGTCAAGACCGTGTTCATATATTTTTCAAGTTAGAATACGTTTTACTACATTCCATAGTAACTTTAACGTTTTATTCTAAAGGAGGTTTATAATAGGAAAGCAGAAACCACATATCTAAAATGTACAGTATTAAAATATGCCTTTATGTAATTTCACATACCATGTATAAAAAATATACTTTAAATGAGATATTTCCTTAACAGTTGTCATCCATACACATATGTGTTTGTGCATGTAAAATCTGAAGTTGTTCTAATACATCATATATTGGTATATTGCTGCACGTTCTATTGGATTTCAGTGATACTTAGTTAATGAAATTAATGCCAATTTATTCATACTTTAGATAGGCAAACAGTTAGAATATGCTGAAACGAGTGTACTTAGGCCAACAACATTGCTTTCTCCAACTTGTCTGTTGTCTGTATTAGGTCTTGCTATAAATCTCACTATTATCTCCTTCCACTTAAGCACCAACTATTTTTATCGAACAGCAACCTATTTTTAGCATACAAAGTGCAAACATAACCAAACCTAACTTCTACATTTAGATTTCATACGTCTTCAGCAGCTAGTGCTTAAACCCTACATTATGAATCATCCTTTTAAAACTCATGTCTCTTGAATTATATTAGCTGACATGTTTTGTGCATAGTTAATATATTTGATTTTACCTCTTGCCTTCCAAACCAAACAGTTCATTTAACAAGCATACAGGAGAAAATCTGGATCCATTCTGATGTGTGAATCGGATATAGAAATTGATAACAGTTTTGACATATCTGCCAACCATGGCCAAAACCTGTTGCCATCATACCTTTTAAATTAGTTTCTGTGTTTAAAATTCTTGAAGGAAAAACATTTTTGAAAGCGATATACAAAGGTTAACTAGTTTGTAATAATTTGAAAATAGACTTTTTTGTATAGATAAAAGCATTGGGTTAAGGACATGGAAAGTAATTTTATCTTGTTGAAAATGGGTAATTATTGCTTAAATTAATATCTGATTAAAATCAGATCATACAAAAAGCCTATTTTTCAAATGTTCTTTCTTCAAGTCCTCAGCTATTAGAAGTTTTCAGTGTATGTTAAACAAATGCTTAATCAATAAAAGTACAATTTATTAACTACATTTGTTATTTTTAAACATTAATATTTCTACATAGCCTATTTTGCTTATTATTTCTCGTTTGTACAGTTTATTAAGAAGTCACTCTTCAGAAAATAAAAAAAAAAAAAAAAGAATGCTTCCCAATATTTAAAAATTCTAAATTGGAGTAATGGGAAAACACTGGCTTTTCTTCCATTGTCATGAAGTTAATAAGACTTCTGGGACACCCTTCATTGATCCCACTGAACTTTTCTCCTCCATCATTCCCCTGTATTCAGATCTACGAACTCTCTGACTTAACTTGTCCAAGGATACCTTGTACTAGATTTAGTACATGAAGGTAAGAAGGTAAAAGAAGACTGAGCACGTCATGTTACACGCATTTGAAAAATGACAGTCCCTTCTCCAAGAGTCTATACCCTTGTTCTCTCATTTGAAAAATCCTTTTGATAATACTAATTACTAAAAATGTAGAAAAAACTAACAGTCTGATTAAATCAACTAAAAAACTATCAAATTTTTAAATGTTGGGTTTTTTCCTTATCTCGGCAAAAGTGTGTTATTGCAATAATATTGGGTAATTCCATCTAGCTGAAACAAGAGTTTAACATGGTTATGTTTAGCCTATGTGAATGAGGCAAACCATGCACGGATTGAATTAGGAGGAATACGATTCAAAAACCACAGTGCAGTCGTGGTTTTACATCGAGGACAGAAATGGGTATTGTAATTACATGTTATTTCCCCACCTGTCTGTCTTTCAAATCTATCTTGTATTTCTTTCTCTCTTTAAAAAAAAAGTGTATTCTTATCTGCTTCTGTCCATCATTCATCCCATGCCTCCTTCGGTTCCCCCGTCTTCATTTAGTACTGAATTTTTGTTCCTATGTCTTCCCCTCTTATATTTACCTTACAGAAGCCCTGCTTTATCTTGCCATTGTATAATTCCAGTCCACTGTTATTTCTGCTTTCTTTCTTTTCATATTTAAGTGTTTCAAAGAGGCTTACAATTCTATCACTATTTTAAAACAACCAACTCCCATACATGCAAAACAGTAGGATATGGAACAAAATCAGCAGTGGTGGCACTGGTAATTGACCTTTTGCATCACTTTAAATTTGTAAAAACATGTTAGGCTAGTAAAATTAGCTCTAAAAGGGTTTCCATCAGATTTCTCAACCGAAAGCGACATTACCTATGTTTTCTTGACTCTGTGCATGAACACTACGTGTAACATACACACTCATGTCCATTCTGATATGTCAGGCTCTGTGTCTGACACAGCTCCAAACTAAAAAGGAAATTCACGCAGCCACCAGCGGCTGTAAGCCCACCATATACGGGGTTGCTTGCCAGACCAGTGGGGTAGGGAATCTGAAGCCCTATTTTCCCCCTCCATAAATTAACAAATGTGGTGTAGAAGGTTTAGGAAGACAGTAAAAAGTGGTGAAGTTAATTTTTCTATAGTACCTGTGAGTGAGACTTAGAGTTGTCTGTCACTCCTGCAGAATTTATTGTGTGCACAAGTTTCTACCACTGAGAAGCAAAGCTTCTCATATCCCCAAAAATCAGGTTGTATATTAAGAT
Organism: Fulmarus glacialis; assembly: GCF_000690835.1. Classification (NCBI taxonomy): domain Eukaryota; kingdom Metazoa; phylum Chordata; class Aves; order Procellariiformes; family Procellariidae; genus Fulmarus; species Fulmarus glacialis. Next base: position 9,185 of record NW_009221436.1, read on the forward strand.
ACTTTAGCCAAGTCCACTAACTGACTTGAAAACAGGAACTGAGAGCTTAAACTTTTATGTTGTATTGGGAATCAATAGAATCATCAGTGTACACAGTTTGTTATCTGCAGCCCATTTGCTGAATCTTTGAGCTGCTATATGCTGTATTAATTGCATTCTTTTTTAGGATCAATGTTTAGAACCACAAAAAACATGTTTATAAAAATTCATCCGATAGCAATGAAGTCAGGTAAGGATGGAGGCCCAATGATTACTGGAAAGTCTGCCACCTCACCTAGCTTTACAATATCCTGCATTCAGTATATCAAAAGCAGTGAGATACAAATCTATATTACAAATGCTTGGTTTTTGTCAGAGAGGGTAGGTCATTCATCATCATCTCCAGTGCTGTTTCTGTTTACCCGATGGTTTCAAATCTGAAGATCCTCAGGCACTGTCTAGGATAGAGATACTTGGAAACAATTCCTTGCTAGCTCAGAAAGCTTTTTTTAAAATACAAATTTAACACTAACTGGCATTTTCCAAGAATTTTGTGTAGAGGCAAGTTTTTCTCAAGCTTAGGATGCTGTTCTATTATGAAAAGCACAAATGCTTCTTGTGAAGCAGAAGTCCCGGAAAGAGACTTCGTTACTCGTCTCTTCTTTGCAGTTCTTAAACAAAGCTCTGCTTCAGATGGCACATTATATGCTTTTCTGTCTAGTATTTGTAGCACTTAATATCTGTCTAGTATCCATTTCTGTACCGTGAATAGGCTGAATTCAGGAATAGGATATCTTTCACCTAGTAACTGCAGTTATGCAACCCAAAACGTAGAGGCATGGGTAGCTCCAGGTGAACCTTTTGGCAAAGTAACTGTTGATGGTCCTACTACAGGCCGCTGAACAATAAAGCTGTTTACCAGCACAGTGGATCGAGAAATATTCCCCCCCAAATTTCCATGAAAGTAGCATTTTTGTAAAAATTTAAGTTTGGCACACAGATAACTTTCAGGGTTTAAAACACTGTCCTTATTTTTCAAGGCCTGGTGTGCAGGGGTGGGAAGGTGTCACAATTCTTCTTTCCAGACTCTTGAGATTCTAATCTAGAAATTTATTCTTCAAATGGCTGGAAACCTTCCTCTTGTTGTACAGTTCAGTTTTCTCTCCTCTCATTAAATGTAACCATTAAATCCACAGCTCTCAATATAACTCTCCATCTAACATAGATCCTTAACTTGCGTGCCCCTCCTCCTGGAATTTCATATTCCAGCTCTTAGAGAAGCCATGAATGTCACCACCAGTCCCTCTGAGCTCGTGGGAGTTTTACTTAAACATTCGGTATGACTTTCATATTCCCTTTCCAGGCACAAGTCCTGGTTTTGCCTTTATTTCAACATCATCATCTTTACTGATATTCCTGGCAAAATATTTATTTAGCTTTGGATTACCATGGCTGCTTAAGAGCCTTATTTCCATTCTCTTTTTTGCTGTTTGTGTATCTAAAGAGCAATCTTTAGTGCTATTTGTAACAGCTATATACTACTAGCTCATAAGTGCTAATTAGCTAATAGCTAATAATGTCTAATAGCTTATGACTGGCAGCCTATGATACATTTCTAGTGTTAGTCATACAATTCAGCATGCTATAATGACTTGGGTGGAGGAAGGGGGCTAGATATACAATCGCACGCGTTACACCATCTATCTACAAGAACAAACTTCGTTTTCCAGTGTTCATAATCAGCATTTCCCATCCTCCAGCCCAAAATTTCTATACAATTTTGATTTTATGAAACCTATATACAACTGTGAAGACAGAGAGAACCCTGTTAATGTAAATGTAACACATGGACTAATTTTTTTGGTGACATGCCAAATGACAGGTTGCACTGTTTGTAAAAGATTCAGATAAGAGTGACTGAAACAAACACAAAAAATTACCCATTGGTTTTGCAAAGGTCTGGGAAAGTTAATGCGCGTCACACAGCCTATTTAAATTCCCAACAGTATTTGCACAATAATACAGACTGTATCATTATATGAAATATGGGAATTCAAACCACTCACTTGTTAGCAAGGCACACAGCATCTAATTATGCACACGCTCAAATTAAAACACTAACACTGAAGGGAACGTTGCAAAGGAGACGGTTCCTTATTCTATAAATACGATCTCTTTTTTCCAACGCATTTCAAACCACGGTCTCACAAGACACGACCCAGGCCGGGACGGAAGGCCGGGGATGCCGCG
>NW_009221437.1:0-2112 GCF_000690835.1 Fulmarus glacialis
TTGAACCTCATGAGGTTCACATGGGCTCATTTCTTGAGCTTTCCCAGGTCCCTCTGGATGGCATCCCATCCCTCAGGTGTGTCAACCGCACCACTCAGCTTGGTGGTGTCTGCAAACTTGCTGAGGGTGAAATCGTGTCAACCGCACCACTCAGCTTGGTGGTGTCTGCAAACTTGCTGAGGGTGCACTCGATCCCACCATCTATGTCATTGATGAAGATATTAAACAGTACTTGTCCCAATATGGACCCCTGCGGGACACCACTTGTCACTGATCTCCATCTGGACATTGAGCCATTGACCACTGGATCTGACCAATTTCTCATCCACCAATCAGTCCATCCATCAAATCCATACCTCTCCAGTTTAGAGAGAAGGATGTTGTGGGGGACCATGTCAAAAGCCTTACAGAGATCCAGACAGATGACATCTGTAGCTCTTCCCATGTTCACTGATGTAGTCACTCCATCATAGAAGGCCATTAGGTTGGTCGGGCAGGACTTGCCCTTGGTGAAGCCATGCTGGCTGTCTCAAATCACCTCCCTGTCCTCCATGTGCCTTAGCATAGCTTCCAGGAGAATCATAGAATCATTAAGGTTGGAAAAGACCTCTAAGATCATGAGTCCAAAACAGTACAGATCCAGAACAGTAGATAATTTAAACATAGTTTGCAAATGTAATTGCTAGTCCACACAAATTCTACTTAACTGCATGAAGAATTATTCTTTTCTTTGTTTTAATCACAACCCTAAAGATTGTGCTAGTTCCACTCTTCCCCTTGCCCTCCCAAGATTTCCAAATGTTCCAAGCCTTCCAGATGCTTCATATATATGCATGGTCTAACAACTCCTGTCTAACTATGCCTTATTGAGTATTTTGAGAAGCCATCTGACCAAACACCACACTCCATGCCTTTCTGGCTAGCTCTTCTACCATAAGGAAAATTGCCCAAACAGATTAATGCTGTACTGCTGCCACCCATCCAGTACAGGAAACAAACTATTGCCACAGTTTATACTACTTTGGTTTTTCTATTCCATTTAGTTTGGAAAAAAAAGTGGCAGTTATTAGAACACTTGCTCATCACTTGAATATACCAAAGGAAATGCAACTACATGTAGTATATATCTTTTACAGGTAGGTAGGTAGGGGTTTTAGGGGAGAAAGCTCTAGGAGAAAACAACCCAACTTTGTCAGCTTGGTGTTTTACTGGATCATCTTCCTAAAGAATCTTTATGTAAAAATAAATTAAAATAATGTAAATATATTTTGTCAAATATCTGTTTTCATCTCTTTACATTCACATCCCACATCACATGGTATTAGCCTTATTTATCTGTGATCTATACCACAAAAAGGAGGAGCTGCCATTATAAGGAATTGTCTTTTACAAAAACCCATCTTTTCACCTGTGATCATCTAACATCTAAAAAAAAAAACCCAAACCTTAAGAAAACACTGCGTCCAAAATAATGTGCAAGATCCAACTAGCTCTCAAAGTGCTAGCAGTGATTCAAGCACCATACTTGGTATTGCCGCTGCAACACGCTTCAGAAAGAGGAAGCGTTAAGGGCTTCTGAGCCAAAGGAATAAAGACTTACTGCTTCCCTAGCAGTACTTCATCATCCGAGTGAGAAAAGCACTCATTTCCCCACCACTGCTTGTAGACAAATACTCATCCCGCTGCAGAAGAGGCTGCCCTGACCAGACCCTCAGATGCCCAAGCTTCACCTCAGGCTTGATTCTGCTCCCCCAGGCGGCTTCAGGGGCAAGGCCTAGCAGGAGGCAAGGCTCCTACCACCACACCATCAGGTAGAGAACACCTACTTAACCCATGACACGGTCGCTGGTGCAAAAGCACACGGCTGGACAAACACCTGGAGCAAGCCAGGTTAAGACTGTGTTCTTCTCCAAAGTCTGAATCTCCCCTCCTACCTCGCTCTCCAGTGAGCTCCAACAGGACTTGGCTTTTAAACAGAGCTTTTACGCCTGCCTGTTGAACTGCCAGCGGCACTGGTTACTCCCGCGCCCCCTTGCAAGCGGGAGGCAGACTGACCGCCCCACGCCGCCCCGGGCGGGCACTGCGCCCAGCCCCGGGCTGCTGCGCACCCCC
>NW_009221438.1:0-16926 GCF_000690835.1 Fulmarus glacialis
GGGGGAAGGGGGGGCGGAATGAAATTGGAGTTCAGATTATAAAATAATATAAAATGAAGATTCAATTTGGATTTCTGCTCCTATTACTTTGCCTGGCAACATTAATGTATAAATACCTTTAAAAAATCTGATTTGAGTAAAGAAAAAGTTAACAGAACAAAAGCCAGACCAATAGAAAAAACATGATTACATTAGTACAAACTATCAAAGCCAAAAATCTCAACTACAATTTTATAATATTCATAATAGTGGACTGCATAACCATCAATGGAATTTATTAATCTGAAACACAGGAAATTCTAGAAACGCGCAAGTATGTTCTCCTCCATTTCAATCCCTTTGCAACACAAAACTGAAAAAAAAAACCCCACATTTATTTTGTTCCAGATAAAACTGAGAAGTTCTACTTTGCTAAGGCCCTGGAAATGAAGCAGTGTGGTCCACCATGAGTTTACCATCTGGTTGCATTGCAGAATCAGAGCAATCATCGGTGGATACTCTGAGGAAGAAACCAGGAGGCACTTTTACGACTATGGACCGAATAAACTGCCTCCTTTAGTAAAAGCACTGCAATTCTAAATATGTGCTGGCACTGATGCATAAGACAAAGTAAATGTGCTTACCCTGCAAGTATCCAATAATCTTCGGATACTGTGGTGATCAGTACAGTAGAGGCAAATTTCCTTTTCTATTTATCTAATCAAATACATGGCCAAAAATGGGGGAAAGCCAGATGTGTTGGTTTCATGTTCTTCTTTTTTACTGTCTATTAAAAAAGAATTAATGTCTCATTGAGGACATTTGTGGATTTGCTCTATGGCTTGGGATCTGATCCAATGGATGTGTGCACTGACCTGGAGGGACAGTGTTTTGCAAAATATGTCATTGTGATGACTGTTCAGTCTTTATCTTTACTTCCAAGACAAGCTCAAGTAACCACTGTGACAGTGTTTAAAATATGGATTAGGAATAACATAGGATTGAAATACTGATGAGTCCAATCTTTTAAGGGCTGGGATACTCAGAAAAATTATCTCAGAGGGCTTCCCTGAAGATTTTTGTTATGTGCAGCCAGATGGAACATGTCTATAGAATAAAGCAGATCTCTTGAAAGCTGCTTAAGTGATGAATGATGATGGAGCACCACAGGGTACAAAAGCTTGCCTCACAGAGGTCGTTGCAACTCCCCAAAAGAAGTCAGTTTAGTAGACTTCTAAGTCTATACTTTGCAAGCACAGAAGAGAATGGGAAAAAGAAAACTGAAGAGAAAGAAAAGGAACTGAAATGAAGACCACTATGGACATTACATCATTATCTCTACCTGGGTCTAATTCCAAGCTTCAAATGATTAACCTCATAGTTTTTCTCTTTTTATAAAAGAACTATATTTATTTAAAGGCTGCAGCCTTAATCTACATAATCATTTCTTCTTAGTTACAGTATCTAGGAAAGCATATTTTAATTCTCAGCTGATTTCTATCTGAATCAGTGCACATTTTCCAACCTATAATGACTCAGTGTAAATGTCCATAGGTTTCTGAGAATCACAGTTTACTGTATGTTTTGCCCAGCCAAATTTTAAAACTGTGATCAACATATAAGTTATATAACAGTATCATCCCTACTATTCTTAGTCATCATAAAATATCCTCTCTTTTTGAGAAGCAGAGAGATGAAAGAATCATAATTAAAATTGCAAGCAAGCCACACACATGTACTTCCAGTTCTGGGGGAAGGAGGGTGTATACACACATCCAAATAAGCTTATGAGCTTAGCAATGTTTGTTAAACATATACTATCTTCACTGTGAGCTCAAAACATTGAGACATCTAGCCAGTGTTGACTAGATAATACTTTAAAATCCTTGGGAAGCACTCCCATTAGCAGATATTCTTCCATGAAGGATGTCCAAATCATCCATGAGTTGATCATATATTTTGGTGGTATTAGCAGGCAGTTGGGAAAGGATAGGCAGCTTCAGGAAATCTCTACTACAGTCTTTCCTCTTTTGAAAATGCTCAGAAAAAAACTTTGTAAAAATTGTCCTTGAGAACAGGGAAAGGAGGAAGAAACTGCTAGAATCAAGATTACAAAAATAGCATTCTTATTTGGTTGTTTAATGAGAGAAAATATCTGAAGCTTAAGATACACAAATTCTTTTAAAATTAGTAAGAACTAGATATTGTAGAAATACAGAATTTGAATCCAAAACTGTCATTGAGAGGAAAGGTTGCCCTGGCTGGGGACGAGTTCTGCCGCAAGGATGGATGGTACACAAGACTTGAAAAGGAAGTTGGTGTTTAGAAGATGTGAGATAACAGAAGACAGAGGACCTCTGACCTCTAAAAGACATTCCCTCTGAAATGTGAAATAGAACCCAGTATTTTGGAGTCTATATAGCGTGGTACTACTGCTGTCATCAAATTACCAGAAGACACACTGACATACAGCTCTTGCTATCTGTGTCTACTGGCAGGTTTATCCTAATCCTTTTGCTCAAGTAGCAGAAATTGAACTGAGAATCTGAGCTCTATCGCTGACAATGACCTTGCTAAAGTATGTATGATTTTGTATAATAAAATGTACGGAACTCTTTTCTCATTTTGCTTTTTTGTTTGCTTGTTTAACTTGGAAATCAAACTAAAGAAAAGTGAAAGTGTAACATAGCAAAGTCAAGAAATTTGAAATCACCAAATTATCATGGCTTGTGCAAGTTTAAACCAACATCTTTTTTACTTTTGCACTCTACTGCAACAATCACTCATTACATGATGTCATGCTTTTTCTCCTATAAGTGTCATTCTTATGAAGTCTATATATAACGCATGAAAACTGTGCACTAGAAGACTGTTACACTTAGGGTCCATGCTGAATGTCTTGTAATTTTTGGAAGGTACAAAGAACGGTGGAGGTGACCAGATGGGGTTAAAAATACCCTTCGAACACTGGATTCACTACATGCATCTGCCAGTTTTCTATTTACATTTTGGAGTTAAAATTTAAACAATGTTTTTTGGATCTTCTCAATATTCCAGGGTTTTTATGTATTTTCCTCCTCCAGAATCACACTTACATTGATATACCAGAAAAGTCTGTCTGGATTCTAAACATATTTGCCAGAATGAGAAGTTGGTATATGATGATGCTTTTTGTATCCAAATATCTACATCCTCCTTTCTGTTCCCCCTCCCTCAAATAAAACCTACCAGTTCTATTTCTGTTTATCCCCAGTCTTGATTTTGTTTAGTTAATATTTCAGCTGAAAAAGCTGCGCTCTTCCTAACACGCTTTGAAACCTCTGACTGTTCTGCAAAATTTTAGTCCTAAAGATAACAACCTGCTGATTATTTAAAGTCTGTTCAAAATTTCTCAGCGTAATTCCTTTACCTCGCAGGACACCATACTGTGAGCAGACACTGACACAATCACAGTGCTATTCTGCTTGAGACAGACTGACTCTCTTTGCAGGATGTCAAGAGGAGGCAACATTTTCCTGTGGTAAGAATGTCCCAATTGGGGACTTCTATTGTATTGGTTTGGGATTTTGATTAGACCTACTTGCTTTGTATGAAAGACTGGAAACTGTAATTGATAATTTCCATGGCAATGTAAAGGTTTGTATGAACTGTTAGAGAAAAAGGACAATTATTCCTTTAAGCCTTTTTCCACCCTATATTGTCTCACCCCGCCGTGTGTTTGGGGAAAAATGGAGAGATACCATCTGACTCAGCTACACAAACTACTGCTTTCTATAGTCAGGAAGAGCAAATATAAACTAAGTGTCTCCAGTCCAAAACCCAGAAGCAGTTTGTGCTTAGTAGGAATTTCTGAGACAGGAGAGGATTAACATCATTGTGGGGCATGTGTTATACAAAGAGAGTATACCATGCAGACGAGAAAATGGAAATATTTTGCAACAGTGTGAGGAAGCCCTTAATCATCTGGGAACTGTGTTTGGAGTCAAGATGAGTCAGCCTTATGCATCCTTCATATTCTAGGGATTAGAATCAAATTTTGATGAATGAAATTTATGGAAAGGCATTTACTCTAATGAGTTGAGTGAAAGTTGGGCAAACTGATCTTAGGAAATTTTAAAAGGTGGCTGAAAACATTTCAAAGTTCATGTTAAATCTACAAAATTTTACTTGGATCATAAAGTGGAACTGAGGTTTTACTCCTCCAGGTGAGTGCTCATAGTATCATTCCTCCTAAACCTCAGTGATATTTAATTATTTATACAAAATGAAACAGACCCAGCAAGAAAAAGGAAAAAAAAAAACAAACAAACACCCACTAAACCAGAAAAAGGGAGAAATACAGAATGAGAAAGAAGGAAAAAGGAGCAAATGAGAGAGAAAGATAAAAGGGAGGAGAGGGAGAGAGAGAGAGGACGTGAGAAAGAGTGAAAGAGCGGGGAAGTGGGACAGAAAGCCACTGCAAAATGCCTCATAAGTAATTAAATATCTTGTTATTCTCTTTTTCACAGTGACACTCCCAATCAGAAAGATTGAAAATGCAAGCAAGGTTTCATTTGCTCTTCAGAACAAGGGTATTTTAACCAAGGAGAAATTGGGATATTTTCCAGTGTGAAGAAAAATGTGTTTCAGTTATGAGTTTTAGAAGAACTTCAAAACAAGTAACAACTCGGAGACCAAGCAACTAATTCTGTCACTCTCACTAGTACTACGTAATACCATAACCATCAAAGTTTCATTTTCTTTCATTTCTTTTCATTCATTAAAACAAATATACAGGACAACTTTAAAAGAACAAGACTTATGGGGTAGGACTGAACTCAAGAGGACAAGCTGAGTTCTATCAGAAAATCACTACAAAGGCACGGCAGTTCTACAAAGCCACTATGTGTTCCACACTAGTTATTATATATAAAAGCTAGTAAAGAAAAATGTTATTACATACACTATAAATTATGCAGACTCAAATCATTATTGGTTGTTGGACAGGTAAGACAGTAGCATTAGCAGATGGGTAAGAAAACAGAAGTGCCCGTGTTGTATGGTACTGTATGTTGTTTACAGATGTTAAAAGCTGAAAATACCTAAAAACATAAATTGAAGCTAAAATGTCAGGGAAACTTTGCCTGACAAAAATATGCTCTTAGAATACAAAAATCCAGCCTACACAAATGTCAGTCATATTAATAAAATGCTATAAAGACTTTTACAAACTCTGGGAAGGGAAACAAAGGCACATGCTTTTAGTTACCTTCAGTTTAATGTTAACTGACTACAGATTTCACAACAGAATTTGATGTTTTCTGAGTGCATTTAAGCCAACCAGAGACAAGATGTTGATGATCAGCTAGTTATCTATTAGAAATACTATCTGTGCCACCTTTGAAATATAACAAAATATTCCAAAATATGCCAACAAATATTAATTTATCTTCACTGCTGTTTTGATTGCCTCCCCCATCCATCATAAATACAGATAAAAAAATAACGGAAGAAGCAGCTCTAAACACTAGGTATGCAATGTGCACACTCTGCTGTGGAAACAGTGACTCTGAAATTTCCTCATGTTATAATAAAGTATATTTGCATAAATGCAGAGTAATTGAATAAGATAACAGGAACAGTGGGCTTAAGTTATACAAATCAGAGACAGGTTAGGACACATATTTCAACCATTCTCAAAATATCAGCTTAAATGTATTTGAGATCAAAGTTTGTCTGTGATTTAAGTAAAGAGGATACACAAACAGTGTCCCAACACAGCTAGCATGTTTAAAGGGCACTGCTTCTATAGTTCAGTAAACCTTTAAAAATTGCTAGCTATTGATTTTTTTCAGATAACATTCAACATTAAATTACTAAAGACCTAGGTAGAGCCCAGGACAAATCAGATGAACCTATATTATTACGTAAAGGTTCCTGGTTACAATTGCACTTTGGTGCAGCAGGTGAAATCTCATTGCAGCTTATTTTATAATTAAGAACTACCTTTGTTGAATTAAATATGAAAATGTAAATTAAAATCAGAACAACTGCTCTTTTGAATTATTAGGTTGATGAATACAAAGTATTTTAAGGTATCTGTGGCTTTTCAGCTTTTCAATTTATAAACTTTTTTGTCAATAAATCTGTTACATTATAGAAGTTGTCAAAAATTTGGAGATTGGAGCTATTGGCCAATAGCTGGGTTTTTCATCTCCACTGATAGAGACACATCTGGAATGCTTCAATGGAAGTGTTTATTCAAAAATATGCTATCAACAGAAAAAATAACTGACAATTTAAATGGCATTACTGTCTATAGACTTTAAACTTAACATCTTGACTCCTGTTTTAGTTGCACAGTGTGAAAGCTCTGATAAAAAACCTGGCTTATACAGGAATCCCATTTTAAAGATTTTAAAATAATGATTTAAAAATGAAACTAGTGATTTAACAGTACCTATTTCTGACAGGAGCTAAATTAGGTAGAACACTGAGAGTTTTGTTGTTGATTTAAGTGGAAACAGAATCAAGACTATAATGCATAATATATTGAGAGAAAGTTAAGGCTTCTCTTTCTTTTCTGTCCTAATACATTAACAAGAGATATCTAATAAAGCACAAAGTCAATAAATTTAAAACTATTAAGTTTTTCGGGGGGTTGGGTAGGGGAGGGTGTTTGGGGTTTTTTTACAAAACAAATAATTGACCTAAGAGAATTACTAGGGATACACAGCAGTCTACATAGTTTAATAAAAGGATTAGAGATTATCACAAGGAAACAGAACACCTACTGCTATAATAGATAATGCTTATAAAAAAAAAAAAAAGAAAACAAGTTATCTAAATCTTCATATTGTGGGCTCCGAATCGGTCATTAACTGGCAGAAATGGGAACACTGAAAGAGCATAATAATTAAACATTACACATACTTCTATGATTCACTCTCAAGGTTTCTGTATTAGACAATTCCAGAGAAAGAAAACTAGAACAGCATATCAGTTATTAGTATTAACTACAATTAACTACAACTAATTGTTGTGCTCAAGGGCATTGCCAGTGAATGTTATGATAATTAACACTTTTTTGGCATCTTCCATCTCATATTTTAAGAAGTTAAGTCTGAAAAAATTGATTTACCCTGGTCTTACGTCAACCTTACATCTATGGAAAATTACTAATTTTCATTTACGAAGGAGGAAGCACTCCTAATCTATTATGGAATTAGCTCAAAACCTCAGTACTTAACAGCAGTTGTATTTTGACCAAAATCTAAGCCATATCCATTATTTCTTGCTTTCTCCACAGAGGTCTCCTTATTCTAAAATCCATGAGAAACTACAGAATTAGCAAATCTACTGAAAAAGAGTGCTGTAAGTATATACTACTACTTACCAAAAGCAAAAAGAGCCCCACAAACAAAACCCCCACAAATTCCCCCTAAATACCAGGGGGGAAAGATGGGGGGGTTTCAATATTTTGCAATTTTTAGTTCCAAACTGAAAACCAGATATGACTGAATAAAAATCAAATTCTTAGAAGATAAATCCTAAATAAGAATCTTTTCTAATTCGTTCCTGATTGGGCATGCAAACCTAAGCACAGTTAACTTCTGCAAGTCCTTACAAGTTTGAAAATTTATCTGATCTTCCTAACAACATGATACATTTACTAGCAATAAATTTCTCTAAAGTCTTATACTGACAGTATTTATATCTATCAGGATTTGCATTGGGACTGAACAACACTGAAGTATTTTCATTGTCCGTATTTAAACTGAATCCTTAATTTGTTCAAGTCAAATCTAGCTCCCAGAGATTTTAACAAAAGTACGATTAGCTATTTTATATAGTCAATACAGAAAAAAGCAAGGTCTTTATTTGACAAGATTTTCAAAGTATTTATCTGCCCCACTGACAATAACACCTCAGGTTTGGTACGTTTTTTTCTAAATAATTGCTATTTAAATTTTGTCCATTTGTTGGGCTATTTCAATTCAATTAATGGCTTTCAGCTGGTGTAAAACTAATAGCTCAAGGTTGGCACATGATTTCCTTTTCTTTTAATTGCTTTTTCAGTGTGTCTTAATGGGGCAGGCAAGGGAGGAAATAATTATGAACGATGACTAGAATTTCCTGTATGACTGTAATAAAGGATGTTCTGAGAATAACGTATACTTTACACAAGAGTAGAATAGGAGTGAGAGATACCTGACGTTTGAGAGATGACCACTCAGTACTGTGGCTGTTGAAAGAGGTGAGACATGGGACACAGAGAATTAATTTTCCATGAAAAAAAAACCCAATACAATTCTATTGTAATTAAATATCTCAATTGATCATATGAACCTTTACAGAAAATTAATCTCTATAGATTTCTGTGAAGTAACCACTTACTTTCGTAAGCTGAACCACAGAAGTCACTCACAAATATATAAATAAATTTAGATTGATCATTTTGTTTCACTGACATTGGTATCTGTAGGCACAGATACCATATACCCCACATACCGGGGAATCAGACTTAAGATATTTCTGGCACTGAATGAGCCTTCACATTTTAAAATACAAATTATATTGGACATTGTGTGTCCAACATTGTATCTACTTGAAAAGGCATGGATGTTATTTCACTGTCACATTGGCCTGTATGCCAATACTTATGCTTTCTTTTTGTTGAAAATAATAATGGGAAGAGAAAATTTCCTGGACCCTGTCTTCTCCTCTGGCTAAGAAACAATATGCATGCCTCTACTACAAATTGGATCATTCTCAAAAAACATGAAAATCTTCCAGCAATTAAAAAAATTGCAGTGGTGGTGGTCCACATTAAATGTAAAAGAGCCACATCTAAAACTGTAGACACGGGTTCTTAGAGCCAGGATACCATGACTAGCCTCAAGATGAGTGTGGATCCAAAGGCCAGCCAACAATCAACTGTAGCTTCATCCAGAAAAGGGTGAGAGGAACAGAGACTAACTCACCTAACACAGTCCTTTATCTTTCAAACCAAGACTTGCCCCTACATCAGAAAGCACTATTTACCAACTTCTACAATTCCAAAAGGCAAAATAAAACTCAAAAGAACAAATACTTTTTCACTGTATAGAACTTCCTCCTGAGCCTGGGCACCGTGCATCTACTGCCAGGCAAACTGGTCAAAGTTCTAACACTTTCTGTAATCAGCATTTCTAAGCTGTCTTAGAAAGTGTCTTTCATTTCTTGCCATGCATTAAAAGCATGAGAACCAGGTAAGGCTTCCTCACTTATTGTGGAAATTCAAGAGGCTCCTGGAAACAAACTAGTTAGGAATTGTTACATAAAATCAGTTGAAATTTTGAAAGAGAAACAAGTTTTAAAATCAAAACCAGAAAAAAATCCTTTCCAGAAAAAACATCAGCTTAGTGACCACAGTCCTCTTGACTTAAGTCATCTTGACGAAGATCAGAGACTTGAACGTTAATCTCCCACAGCTCTATGTCTGGGATGAGGATCACTTTCTCCCTCTTTTACACACACACAGAGAAGTACATGCACAGAGAGTCAGAAAGTTTTAGATTAATTCCTACAAAGGATAAAAATTAATTCTCATGGAGGATAGAGAAAAAATAACATTTCATAGGGAGGGGAAGGCAATTCATAATTTGTCTGGCTCCAGTAAGTCAATGACACCTTCAGATGCCCAGAACATGGTACACTTTGCATACTGTCTTTATGATCAAACTTTATTCACTTTTGAAAGGGAGCAAGCAAAAGAAGCTATAGGAAACATCAGGCCTGTGAAAACTTTATAGGATGTGATGTTGCATTTCTAATACATTTTTGCAAGAAATACAGTATTATGATGCTATAAATACATTCCCTGAGAGTCAGAGCTTACTTGCACTATTGCAGAAGGAAACATTTGAGACAAGCAGGATGAATTGAATCTTCCTAACTTTCTATCTTACCTTGACAGAGCTGCTGCTTACTTTCACATGCTCTATTTCTAGTGTTAATGCTCCTGCCCCCAAAGCATCTCAAAGGATGAAGACATTTGCTAGAAACAATTCATAATAAAACTGCTTATCCGTCTTTCCCAATCAGGAGCAACATCATTATCAGTTTCATCTTTTATTGGGGACATTGTATTGGTAGCCTCATTAGCAAAACTGTTTAGTAAAGCAATAAAATAATGCCAGGCTCTACTCTTTATAGCTTCTGATTAGAAAAAGCATCACATCTCATGAGCAATTTACAGCTCATCATCAGTCTCAAAACACACAGGAAATAAATTATAAGAGAAGGATGAGCTTAGAATGATGACTATACGCTTGATCTTCAAGACAGGAAACAAAATAATAATTGTAATAGTAACTGAGGGTACTGAACGTTAATGGATGATCTCAGTATGCTTAATATAGAACACTCCATAAAAATACAATAGTTCCGTACTTTGTATTAATACCAACATGCCTTGATGTTCTCATTTGCTTACATTGTCTAACAGCACACACAATCTTTTAAAGTATATAGCCATATAACCTTCTGTGAGATAGGAAAGTGCTATTATCCCTTGTTTTGCAGACAAGAAATTGAGGCACAGAGGCCATCTTGTCTGAAATCCTGGAAAAAGCTATTGACCTTTAGAAATACAGAATGATCCTGGTTCTGCTTCTCCTAACCTTTGTACCCATCGTAGTACAAAAACAAATGGCATAAAGATAATAAAAGTCTAAATTCTAAGCATTCACATAACTCCTAGAAATGGCACCCTCTGGTCTCAAAAGTGGTATGAACATGAAGGTGCTGGGGGGCAAGATATTCTTCAGAGGAATCTTTTACATTTAAAGGCTTATCTCAGTCTAACTAAGGCGAATTTGTTTACTTACAAAGTGTCTTACCAGCCTTACCCTTCATTCTTGCCTTAAGGTGAAAGACCAAAACATAAAAAAGGTTAGGCAGATACTTGAGTTTCACAGATTTGTACAATAATGATTTATTTTTTAACAACACATTTTTATTCACAATTTATGATAAAAATCACATGAAGTTTAGAACGGTATTTCTATTTGTTAAAAAACAAAACATAGTAAAATATTGAATTACCACAGATTTTTCCAAGATACTGAAAGAAGACTGATTAAAACTTGCTAAGCTAGAGGCCTAGCACACGTAAATAAGCACATATATAGCACAAGTAAAGTCTCCCATTTAGGAGGAGCCATGTAAAAAAAAAAGTGCTCAAATAAAACCACTATGTTCATCAAAAAAGAAGATTCACAACCCTTTTGATTCATTTAATTTTTGGTGATCTTATGAGTACAATGAAATATAAAAAAAAAAAATTCTCAAGATATTATGATCCTGAGACCTTCGAGTGATTTGTAAAATAAATTCTAAAATGTGCTTCTTAAACATACATTAGATACCTGAAGATTCAGAAGAGGCTGAATAAAAAAGAGAAAACAAACAAAAAAGGATTAAATCCTTTAGCAAGGAAAAGGTGAACTGCAAAGGAAAGGTATCTCTGTAAAAATTTGTCAAAAGCTATATGCATTTATAGAACTATGGATTCTAATCTTATAGAGATTTCCTGCCCACTGAAACTTATAGATTCTTATCTGTACAGGAAAGCAAAATAGAATTATGAGAAAGAAGAATAGATATTAAAAGTCTGATATAATTAAGAGCTTTAAGAAACTAATGAACTTTTAGAGGTCAAAACTAAAAAAAAAAAGGTTTCTTGTTTATTCTTAGGATAACGATTTCTCAGTTACATTTCTGGTTTGGAAATTTCAGTCTTTAGAAATTTATCAGTTTTACTTTACTTTAATCATAGACATCTCTCCAAAGTGTCTGTGAGAGAGTGTATTTTCCAGATCACAGCTGAAGACATTAATTAAGCCTTCTGCTTAAACCTCCAGGCAGGCTGACAAACTAGCAGGGCCCTTGGCTTCATTTTAAGGAAGGGAAGCAAAAGAAGGGGAACAGCTTGATTAGTAGAAATGATAAATTAGTTATACCTACAACATGATCCAATTAGAATAGACTTTTACAATGAAACTTGTAGTGCTGAGGACCTAACATTAATACTATTTGTGGTTTTGAGGTTATACTTCAGCATATTCCAGCTTAGTTTTGCAGAAAATGAATCCAGTTTGTGTGCTGCAAGACCATGTTATAATGTGTACCAAAGGACAGTATTTGGAGAGGATCAGGAGAGGCACTTCAAAAGCACACTCTTGATGAAAGCTAAAATGCTAAATGTGATGTTATGGATCAGAGGAGATTCTTTTTTAAAGAGCTAGAATCACATTTGAAAAGGACTGCAAGATGAAATTCTGAGAGACTATGCCCAGCTACCAGGAAGTGCTTTTATCTTCAAGAACAAATGTTAAATGTTAATCTATTAAAAAGAAATAAATACAAAAGTCATTAAAAATGTTCTAATTTTAAGATTATTATTAAACTACTATAGCAAAACTATTAAAAATCACAAATCTGCAGAACATCAAAATAATGGTAAACGTGTCTATCAACCTTCATACAATTAAGGGAAACATTCATATGCTTAATATTTTTAGTTATTTGATCTAAGAGTAGTTTGCTTTAAGGGATAAGCGATGCAACAGCAAACTTGTTGTACATGAACTGGAATTTAACCCAAGTGCACAATTAAATGTGTCTCATCATTTCACACAGAAATCCACATAGAAGAAATTGGTAATCTCAGACGGTCTAAAGCAAGTGTCTCTACGTACCTCATAAAGGATAATTTCATTACTGTGTTAGGAGAATTGAAGGCCTGTGGACTCTTGCCTGGGCAGGAGGGTCTTTTCAGGCTAAAGTTGAGGCATGTGTTAGATACTAGCTTGGTCTCATCCACAGTTAATGCTTGGTTTACGTTTATTTACTCCACTTGCTATGTTCCAAGTTTGAACTTTGTTTATTCAATAGAAGGGAATTTAGCAGCAAGGCTATATTATGCTGGATGCATCTGCAACTCCTTTTCAATTATGCGGCACACCTTGTGATCCTGGCCCAACTGTCATGCATACCAGCTATCTGTAGTCTGTATGTCCTTAGGTGGTTCCTATGGAGAAACTGAGATACAGGGGAGATAAAGAGGTGTTTGGTGTTTACCTGGTTCTCAGTGCACTGAGAGAGAGGGACATCTGCAAAATACACAGTCCCTGAACTGAAAACTGGGTGGAGAGATTAAGTAATAAGGATGTACATAGATACCATCTTCCGAGTGCTAAACTCAAGGTCAAAAACAGATTTATGCCTGTTACTCTTACAGAAAAACACACATGCAAAGCGTTCTTTGTAGAATGCCTCATTAGATACTGATTTATACTACTTGAATCCACACCTAAAACATCTGTGCTGTGCTGACCAGGTGCCTCTTCCAATATTTTGGTTGGCAACTACACCAAACTGCTGAAAGCCACAGGTAAAAACCCACACCAATAAACAACTGCAAACCTTAGAAAGGTGCAGAACAAATAGCCAGAAATACACAAATCCTAACAACCGCTCTATTTGTAGCTCAGAACAGTTTTCTTAATGCTCCTCTGACTCTGTGAAGAGAAATTAACAACTGCCTTAAAATGCTAAGACCAAAGTATGAAGTTAAGAAAAAATGTAGTCTTCAATTGGAAGAATAAAAACTTGGCCTCTTGCATACTTTTCTGACAATATTTCAGATATTCATATCAATATTTTGTGTTTTGTGTGTGAAAACTTTTGAAGCAGTTCAACCTATTCTTTTTCAACTAATGGGAGAAAAACTTTGAGGAAATAAAAAGGAAGAGTAAGTGCCACAGCTAAGTATAAACACTATTTTTTTTTTTCCCCCAACATACCTGTCTTTTCCATATACTTACCTGAATTTTTCCCTAGTAGTCAATCACCACCATTTAATATAAGATAAAGCAGCACCACTTTATTCTTGCATCAGCTGCTTTCAGGTAATCCCAGCACCCTATCTGTGCAGTATAGGAGTTCTACCAATTAACACGCTACAATATAATCTTCCTTACTGTCGTAAGAACAAAATTATATTGCCCTTATTCATGCTGAACAATCAATGAAGCTACTCCAGAAATTAGTATTCTATTCAATATGAACCACGGTGTTTCAAAAAACTACTGCATGCTAGTGGAGTATATCTTATAAGAGAAGCAGCACCTGCATCTTAAAAGAACATGCTGTAGTATCCCAGATCTAAATAGTCATAACGATATTTTTACTAAAATATTTTTAAAAACAAGTTTTCTGCTTGTAGAATGTACAGTAGTTGCTCCTGTAAAAAGCTGATCCACTGTCTGCATTTTCTGTGCCAGAGTTTTGGCTCAGTTTATCAGGAGAGTTAATTGACGTTCCAAAATGCCTGCATTTTATTAAAATAACACACAAGTATGAAGCACTTTCCTTCTGGGATTTTGTAGTTATTTTACTCAGAAAGAGAGACCACAGATTTGTAGGAAGATTCTGATCTGGTGGATACCAATGGAGAAACTCAGAGACAAAAATAAACTTTGCCCAAATCCTGTATTTATATATTGATTTAGCAAGAGGAAAAAAATTATCTTTCTAGCCATTCTATTATCTTAGTGTAAACTTCAATTTTCCTTTCTGCTAAAAATAATTCTGGCATCTGTCATGTAAATCACTGTTGGAGTGCCAGGTTTAGTATCAACACAGATTTCACTTTTACTAATGAGAATTATGTACAATAACTTTGTATTTTTCAAAATTACTAGGCTCCACACCAAAAGAAAGTTCACCATCACCAAACTACACCCATGGTTCTGCAATTACCACTTACACTTGCAAAGACTTCAGCAAGAGTATATATTGTAGTAGCTGTTGCGGAATTGTGCATGACAGATTGCCACCGTAAATTAACAAACGTTGTGAACTACAGTTTGTTTCTTTGCAGAAAAACTGATTTAAATTCAGCTAAAGATACAAATGAGCCTCTGGCTGAAGCTCAAGAGCCAACTTTACTGTAAATCCCCAGATGTTTGTTGTGCAATCATAATGCTGAAACCATAATTACCAATTCCAGTACAGGATGCTAACTTGTTCAGCTGCTCCCAATGTAAGACTTATGCTTTCCTTGTGAGTTTTCTTTATCCCAGTCCCACCCATTGAATTCCAACATCTATAGTCTGAAGTTCTTGCCCATGTTTATTTCCAACTGAATTTCTAAAAAAAAAGAAAAAATCTTACCCTTAGTTTGTGTCTATGAAACACAAATAATACATTGCACTGCAATGCACTAGTTTACAGTTTTATGGTTTTCTTTTTTAATTTGAGATCTTTATATAGCTTGGAGATTTATCCTTCAAAAACTTACACACTTAGTTACCACCTTAAAAATTTTCTTGAAGTTTAATTCTAAACTTTAAAAAAAAAACCTCATAACAAATCAGCAGAGTCTGATCAACACCGAGCTTTTAAAGTCTAACTCGGTATAGAAACATTTCATGTGTCTAAAGGCTAGAGTGCATATTGCTGCTGTACCTGAGTTTTAAAATGTAACATAGACAACAGTACGCTTACATTTCTAGATCAGAAGTAGGCCCAAGGTTAATACAAATAGGACTCCACAGAATGCTGTTTACTCAAGATGTTAAGTAGGTAGCATTGCATAACTATAACAAAGAAGAGATACGAAAACAACAACAAAAGATAGATCAGCTTGGTCACCACTTTAAAAAATTAGGAACTATTTTTTCAAGAAGACAAGAGACACTGGGTCTTTGATTCTCTTGAAGAACTAATTTGTGCAATGTATTAATTTGGCAAGAGGAGGTAACACATAAACATATTAACTAGAATTTAGTTCGACAGATCCTTACATAGAGGAAGTTCTGGAAATTTTCAAGCAGACCATAGAGGTTTTTTGAATCAGATTTTGATAATATCTTGCGATGTAACAAATGGATACAATTGAACTTTTTGGTCACCTGCAAATCAGCAGAGTATGTTGATGTCAAAAACCAGAAGTTTGAAAAAATAAACTTTTAGTGTCTTCTGTCAGTTTCTCATTTCCTTAACTTCACATAAAGTGAGAAGATTTTAAATGGGAAAATAGTGTTTCACATTCCATAGAAACGTTCAATGGAAAAATTGGAATATAGAAAATTTTAATACTTTTCTACAAAACCCATAGGAAAGGATAGCATAATTAGATCCAAAGTTAGAAACAGGAAGAAAGCATAGAATACATGAATAGATGAAAGTATCTGTTTTCGATTTTATCTGTAGAATGTATGGTATTTCAAGTTATTTGTTACAGACGAGAAGTTACAGTTTTCACGTAACTTTTTATTTAAATTTTAATTTCTTTTAATAAAATGAGTTCAAATGAAATCATTGATCATACATTTGGTAATGAAAATAATTTAGATTGTTTTGCTTTCTGCAATTATTTCATGAAGATGCTCTTCAAGTCAGCAAGGCTTTCAACTAATATTAGTGTTACTTATCACTCCTGGATGAAGGCCAGTGTCAAAACATCGTCCTTGTTATGGAATAATCAATGTTTCCATTTTATTTCTTCAAATAATATATTCAAAACTGCTTTAGAGTAACAATGTTAGCAAAGATTCAAGAGCATAATCCATAAGAGGATGAAGTGTGGTACTTATCTATTTCGTGTCTAAAAAGGAGAATGATTACTCCACTTGCCTTTTTTAAGGAGAGATTGAATTAACCACACATTGAAGATCTATAAGCAAAAAATATAACTGATATGTTTCTTGCACTGCCTAAAAAAGGAAAAAGGAAAACAATAGTTTTTATTCTAAAATACATTACTTGTTGTGCCTACAAATATTTTAGTAATTCACACTACTTTATTAAAATGCTTGTAACACTTCTTGTATCTATTTACCTTCTCTACCTTATTTTAACTTGATACTTCCTCATTACAGGTAATGTTGCAGCCACATTGCTTCCTAAAACTGATGG
>NW_009221438.1:16936-29608 GCF_000690835.1 Fulmarus glacialis
AGGTTTCTTGAGAAACTGATCTGGCAGCACAAAAAAAAAAAGAAATTTTAAAGTCATTGAGGGTGGGATTTTAGAATTACATAAAGGAGATTGAAGTCACAGTACTAGATGGATAGGAAACTCCTTCAGGGAACAGTAAAAAATAAACAAAATATACTCTGTAAAAGCATTTTCAAAGCAGGAAATTTCATTGCTGGTGACAAGTTGTTTCTGAAACTAGAGGTTTATAGCATGATATGTTTCTTATGACAACAAAGGCTGTATAGTATAAACTCAAAAAGCATGCTTGCTATCTGGAATAAAAGGCTCCAATTCTTAAGACTGACCTGTAATTTTAAAGTGTTGTGCATAAACATGCAAGTTATATATGTGTGTTCATATGCAAAAAAAATGAAAAATGAATGAATGTTGTTGCTTATGAAGCAGTAAAATCCAACTTAGTTCTTAAACAGGAGATGGAAAGTATTATAAATGCAATCCTTATGATATTTGCTTGTGGTAGTCAGCTACCAGAAGCTACGACAGAACAAGTAATTTGTCCCTTTTAGGGAGGAATGGTGTCCTAATCAGGGACTGTCAAAACTGGTGTGATGATTACACTATATCTTATCCTGTGAATTTCACTCCAGGTAGTCAAGGTAAGATTCATTCTTAATTTTTTTCTTAAACTTTGGAATATTCACTAATTTTCTCTATTATCATGTAAGACACCAAATTGTGTGTAGTGTCCCAAACAACATGGTATTTCTCAACAATTAGAATGCAATTTTCTTTCCTTGCTTAGAATTTTTTTCTTCCTTATAGAATACAGAAATGGTGAGAACAATAATAGGGAAAAAAACCCAACTCTCAGTCCAATACAATACAGGTCTGATAAATTACATAAACAGGTAGAAGAACTATTTTTTCTAAACTGTCTCATCAAACTCTGGAAGTTAGCTTCTATAAGCTTTAAGATGTCCTTAAAACAAGAATTGCTTCAGAACTTCTATTTAACCACTCACATCTCCTTTAGAGTAACAAGCAGATTTTGCGTTTGAATTTTGTTGATATTTATTTTTGCAGATTATGAATGGTTTAACTGCTTTATATAATTTGATTACAAATGTTTTTTGAAGTGAGAAACATCATACAAGACACAAAGTATACTGAAAGCAAAGCTGACCAAGTAAAAGTGAGCTGTAATAATTGTGTTTCATTTCAAGGTAAGAAATAAATTTTTCTATATCTAATGGGTAAAACTAATTTTGTAAGTCAGCTTGCACTTCTGGAAATTACACATTCAAACTTTAGGACGCCAGTTTCTGTTTCAGAATAAACACCTTGAGAATCTTTATTATATTCATTTTCAAAGTGTTATCTTTGAAGTTCTGATTTGATTATTACCCCCGATACTTTTGAGATTCATCTGATATGAAGCAGGAAAAGAAAAAAGAGTGTTGTTATTAATGAGTTGGAAATAATTAAAAATCTGAACATTTAAAACAGCAATGCTCTCATTATTTTTCTTGTTCTCTTTTGCTTCTAGAA
Source organism: Fulmarus glacialis (assembly GCF_000690835.1). Taxonomy (NCBI): domain Eukaryota; kingdom Metazoa; phylum Chordata; class Aves; order Procellariiformes; family Procellariidae; genus Fulmarus; species Fulmarus glacialis. The sequence continues at coordinate 18,467 of NW_009221438.1, forward strand.
ATTACTTGTTTGTACACTCCTCTTCCTAGTTTTGTATCATATGCAAACTTGCTGAGGGTGCACTGTGCAGTTCCAGGTCATTAATGAAGAAATTAAACAATGTTGGCCTCAGTACTGACTGAGTATACCACTAGTGACTGGCCTCCAGCTGAGCTTTGTGCCACTAGTCACAACATTTTTGAGCCCAGCAGTTCAGCCCACCTCACTGTCCTTTTAGCATGTACGTCATTAGTTTGTCTAAGAGTATATGATGGAAGACTGGGTCAAAAGCCTTGCTAAAGGCAAGATTAACAATATTAGCTGTCCTCTTCCACCAAGCTAGACACTTTGTTGTAGAAGGCTGTCAGGTTGGTCAGGCATGATCTCTCCTTCAGAAATCCATGCTGACAACTCCCAACAGCATTAGATGTATAATTTTATTACATGAATATTCATAGAATCATAGAATCATTAAGGTTGGAAAAGACCTCTAAGATCATCAAGTCCAACTGTTAACCCAACACCACCATGCCCACTAAACCATGTCCCTAAGCGCCTCATCTACACGTCTTTTAAATACCTCCAGGGATGGTGACTCCACCACTTCCCTGGGCAGCCTGTTCCAAGGCCTGACCACTCTTTCAGTAAAGAAGTTTTTCCTAATGTCCAGTCGAAACCTCCCTTGGCGCAACTTGAGGCCATTTCCTCTCATCCTATCGCTAGTTACTTGGCAGAAGAGACCAACACCCATCTCGCTACCATGTCCTTTCAGGTAGTTGTAGAGCGCGATGAGGTCTCCCCTCAGCCTCCTCTTCTCCAGGAAGAATAATGTTGTTAATACACTGAGTCTTTGGATGTGAAGCGGATCTCCTCCTAACTTAACAAACACACTGTTTACAATGTTTTTTGGAAAAATTTGTCTTTGCCTACCAAAGGCCTACAAGTGAGGGCATTGCACAGCCTGACTTGGTAGAAATACATTTCAAATGATCTCAGCACCCTCAAGCCACGGCTAACAGACTAGCCATAATTTGGGGAGATAATATTATGTTATGCTTACATGGGTATTCCCCCTGCCCAACAACTCCCGTTTTTTCCCCCTCATTTTTATCTGTGCATCCATAGTTCTAAGGTTTCTACCGAGGAGCAAAAAGTAAGGTCTACCTTAAGTTTATAAAATGGGATGCAAAGGATAAATGTTGTTCTCCATGAAGAAACCTGAGTAAATTCCTGCATGAAGAGATAAAGGAAGACATAGATTTTTCTCCTTTTCAAGTCTCTCACAAGTCATCTGCTTTTACATTCTTGCTTTGGATCAGATTTTCTATGGAAATATTAATAACAATTTTTTTTTCATTTGAAACATACAGCATTTCTTTAAGTAATTGCTTAGCCTCTGTCAACTGCAACTACATTATTTTAAAGTTGTTCAGAGAAAAAAATGTCATTCCTCAGCTTAAGATGCCCATATAGTTAGAACAGCTCAAACCAAATTAACTTTGAATGAATATTAGGATCAGACACAAGACATGATGAACATCAAACTGAAATATCACATAGTTTCATTGAAATTTGCCCCAGTGGCGTACAGATGTATTACATGAAGGAAGTACTTGGAAAACTGAAAATGCAATTCATACTGAAAACAACAACAAACCCCAGAAAAACAGTTGTTACTTCATTAACTTTCCCACATTCTTCTGAAGAGGTGTTCCCAGATCAAATTCAGTTCTTATAAAATTGAGTGGATATAGGCCACTTTATTCTCAAGCTGTGGTCAACCAAAGTAAAAACCTTGGTAATATTAACTCAGAATTTTCAGTATAACAAGCAGAGATCCTCCTTGACTGAACAACAAGTCATAGTAATAATAAGAGGGGTACAGGTTGACATGAAAAAATGATGTGTTTCAAAGACAGTTGTACAATTGGATGACCCCCAGACAGGTTTCAGTGAAGTATAGCAAATCAAGGACAAAATCATGAAAGTTCTTATCAGCTGTCAGTGAAAAGCGGCCACAGCCAACTCAATTTCAGAGTGGCAGTCCCTAGAGAGACCACCAACAAATATAAAAGTGACTTGTCCCTTGGCAAAGCTTGTGATTAAGAAAACCTTATATCTTGTTCGTAGCCAATAAACTGACACTGGTCTTTCAGTACATTAGAACTACATCACGTTGAGAGCCATAATGACTTAAGGAGTCCTTTATGCCATAATAATGACTTTATTCTCAGTGACAGGTCAGTGATCCTAAGGGCAAGGCTGAAGAGCAGGTAACAGAAAAATGAACTGGGGAGCATTTCAGATTTTATCTGAGAGGATTGTGACATGTAGCTCCAGAAACAAGCATTGCACTTCACAATGAGCAGTAAAGGTGGCAGATTCTTAAGTGCCTTTGTGACTTTTTTGATAGCACAAAAAAGGTGAGCAATAACATCTCCTAACCGGAGTTTCTCTGATACCTATATAGCTCAGTAGTGGTAGGACTGCATGTGTCTCAGACTAGTTTTACTGCATGACAATGGGGTATCTTACAGAGCAGAAAAGAGAGTGGATATAGCAAACAACTTGGCCTTGAATTTTTAAAAGAATATATTTCAGGGGAGGGTGGGGAAACATGTTCCTCCTCCCCAACCCCAAAACCGACAAATATGACATACTTGCAGGACCTTACAAGAGACTATGAACATCTTTCAAGAAGGGAAGTCTTTGGAAACTACAGCACAGTCAGTCTCACTTCAGTTCCTAGGAAGATTATGGAGGAGATCCCACTGAAAATCACTTCAAAGCAGATGAAGGAAAAGACGACAATTGGGAAAAAAATGAGAATGGGTTTAGTAAGGGCAAGCAGCACCTGATTTGGTGGTCTTGTATAATGAGAAGATGGCTCAATGGACAAGAGCAGTGGATGTCCTTCCTCAACTTCAGAAAAACTTTTGATATGTTCTCCTATGCTGCTTCTTTAAAACCCTATTGCAGAGAGAAGCTCAACAAAGGCATTCTCTCAAAAAAAGTATTTGGGATTATTACAAAAGCATCTAAGGCCCAAACACAAACCTAAATATGTGCAATATGCTGGCTGGAATTGACAAAATTTAATCCTATGTTAATGATTATACACACTTAGAGAGACAGTGAAGAAAGAAATATAGTGTAGAATTGCTTTTGTCAAGATTGATTCAGGTTTGGAAATAAAACAAAATAAAATAAAGCTCTCTAAATATTTATAAGGATATTCAGCCTCCAGAGTGGGAATCTGGAGAGAAGGAATACCTGAAAGAAGTTCTGCTTTGAAACCTACCTACAATTTCTTAGTTCTCATACAATCACATATTTAAAAATACAGAGAGTTTTCAGTGTTTCTTATGTTCAGTTAGAAGTTTATATGTATTCAGTGTTTCTTGTTTTCTAGACCTTTTTCTAATGACTTTTAACTAAATCATTAAATTCTGTGTTCTCGAAGGATATCTTTTGAAAACACATGCTCTTTAAGTTCAGTGAATACACTTTTAACCTTGTTAATTGTACAGAAAAAACAAAGCAATCCCCCCTAGTTTAAGGGACAATGAGTTATTTATTTTATCTGCAATGGAAACAATTTAACAAAGAGAAAACTTTATTTTCTTCAACACTTAAGTACTGTATGTGTGAATGAAAAAGATCAATAAAGCCAAGAATATATTCTCAAGAAAACACATGAACTGTTTTTATTGTTATATAAAAAACTAATAAAACTGTACCTTGATTGTTTCCATTCACAAATGCAGTAATATGGATGCAATAGTAGGATGAAGAAGAAATTTAATTCAGAAGAACTAAAGTATTGTAATAATTCAGGTTTTTGCATTATGTGTTATTGGATTTCATACATCTCATTAATGATACACTACAAAGAATGTAGTTTACATCATTTCTTTGCATCATATCAATGCAAATGATGTAAACATGGAAAATATAACATTGTTTATATTAAATTTACTGGTTTCACACCAGCAATTTGATCAAAAGTATACAACTAGACCAGCCATAGTCAAAATGAAATTCTCAGTAAAATTCAATTCATAGAATATGTGTACCCTTGTTTCAGGGATATAAAGACGTCAATTTAGGATCAAATAAGCCCTTATCTGCTCAGATTCTGATGTATCAGTTCAAGTACTGACATGCAGCTAAGTCATTTGATGATAATATAAAAGTATCTTTTTTGTGTAAACATGAGATTTTGGGTAGGAACCCGTGGCTCTGCGGGCACCACTAACTGAGAGTAGAAAAGGCAAAGCAAGAGCAGCAAGGTTAGGAAAATGGCACCCTCTGAGCAGCCTTCTCGTTTACACAACTTCTACAGACAAAACATGAATGAATATTCAGTTTACCCAAGACTTGGATTTTCATTACTACTTTTTAATAGAAAATTGTATATTGGCAGGAGAAAATATCACTATAAGTTTTGTTTTGTTTTTAAGAATTCATGTATTTGTTCTACAACTGACTCAACTCAAAGTATTTTAGCATTTACTTTTAATATTTAGGGTTCTAATGAAGCAATCACAAGATAAACTGCAATTTTTCAACCTATATACAAAGTTCAATACATCTCTTTTGATAAAGGCAGTTTAAGGTCTGATTTTAAGCCTGCATAAGTGATCTTATTTGGGGATCTAGATATGCTGCAGGTAAAAGCGGTGATTTCAGCATCTGTAAGCATTTGTGAACTTTACACTACCAAACCTAGCCACCCTTCACATTTAAACTGCAGCAGCAGAGAGCTCAGTTCAGCCTAGCTACTCAACAGACTGCCCGGGACTCTTATCAGAAGTAGTTCACTATCAGAATCAGAGGTGAACCCTACGCTATCAATGAACATGTTTTATCAGATCTAGCTCCAGATCTAGCTAACTAAAAGATAGCTCCAGCATATGCATAAGAACTCCACTCATGCCTCTTAGCCACAACATAGTACACCTGCTGCTGTACCCTGGATGCTCATATCATTGGTCTTCCCACCTAACTCTGCTTTGTGCTGAGTAATGGGAAAGCAGTGATGCCCTGACCTGTAGGGCTGAAAGCCCTACATGGAGATCCCCCAGCAGCCATTCTACAAACCATGTCGCCAGTGCAGATGAAATACAGCCATTCCACTAAGTTATTATTGAGTATGTTACAAGTCACCTCGAGTTAATCAAATGACTTTAATGTCTATGTTCTTTTAGCGGGGAATGAGTAAATTTGCCTAAAGAGCAAACTGTCCTTTCAGAAAATAAATAAGCAACATACGCATGTAAAAGACTGCAGAGACATCAGCTTCAAATGAGTTTTTGATTCCACGGTATGTTTTAACTCCCGAATGTATCAAACTTAAATCGTTACTGCTTCCACGGAAAAGGCAGGGGAAAGCATTCCCCTCTGTATCACCCAAAGGGCTGGTGAGCAGGATAGCTGTTCAGAATCCACTGTCTGTACTGACTAGGTCTCTACTGACTATAATGAGAGCTCAGAAAACCTGACTCACTCTTAGATTTCTGCAGCACCAAGGTCAATTCTGTAAGTGACAAAACAGCTAATGTCACATGCAGATGCCACATGCCTGGGGAAACAACATGCAGAGACATCACAAATCCCTACCGTAAAGCTTAATACAGCTCCAGAGGGTTTCTTCATCCTTCCCTCATGACATTCACATTTGCATACACCAGAAGTTACTGAATCTTTAGCACAATAACTACTGAGCAAGTTGGCAAAAAAAGTTGGCACTGGAACGTGCACCTAGTTCACAAGCGCTGCAAGATGAGAACCAAGTCTACATACATACCACTTTTTTAGCTAGGTAACAAGTGTTTTAATGTTAATAGATATAAATAGACCTGCAACACCAAAAATATTTTAGTTGAGATACTTTGTCCAGCTAATGAGCAACTCCATCTCTTTTCTTCTGCTGGTTTGAGGGCACTTACTGACAGGTCTATCTGTTTTTCATGAGCCTCACAGGACTAGTGTGACCTTGTGTTAGGCTACTGGTAGACTTTGCATCCTGTTCCTTTACAGTAGTTACATCTATGTGCATTTTTTTCTCATATTGGTTAGCAGCTCAGAGTGAAATTAGGACCCTACTTGAATCTCTCACTTAAACAAAATTTTCTATGTTTACTTTAACAGAACCAATGTTCTGCAATATGAAGCCCTGTGCAAGGAAATATCCCAAATAATAACTCTCACGTACAGTAACAGGACATGGAACAATAATAGACACCATCTACCCGCAGAAAGGAACCGGGAAAAATGCACAAACCGTGATTAATGTTCTGCAACCACTTAGAAAAAGTATGCTTCCTGAAAGATTATACAGCCTGGACATTTTACACCAATTTCATAAATTCTAGATATTGGAATGTTCATACTGAAGAGGTTCATGCTTTAGGCATGATCTTAAATGGATTTTTTGTACTAGATATTAAGGTCTAACAGAACCCTTAAAATATTTTTTCTATTTAGATATAAATAAAAGACAAAGTACCCTAGTTAATTTCATTAATTCTATAGTTTCAAAATTGTAAAGAAAATATTAGAAGATTACAGAAACTACTTTAGAGGTGCTCACACGTTTCCATGGCAAGACGATCTAGGAAAAAATAAACCCATAGCCAAAGTTCCCTTTTGTAGGTGCCTTTCCAATTTCAGAAGGCAGAATCTGGCCTTATTGATTTACTCTTGGTAGCAGTGTTTGGTACTTAAATGGTCATTTATGTACTTACACGTTGACTGTCCCATTGTTTCGCCTCCCCTCAAAATTCTGATCAATATCAAAGCTATAATATTTGCATTTATTTAGAAATAATTCATTACCAAATGTTTGATTATAGATTTACCTTAGCTAGTTATTAATATTTTTACCTATTATTATAAAAGAAACATTATGAACAAGATTCTGTAACATTATATGTATGGCGATTTGAAAAGTAAACGAATATCTGTTCAATAAAGTGATCAAAATTCAACATTGTTGGGGAATATACTGTTACTTAAATATTGTAGAATTTTTCATTACCTCGGACAATATTGCTACTCTGTTAAACATTGAAAGATCTTAGTATTACATAAAAAGAGGCCAAAGATTACCTGTTCATCTCACACATCTATTAACACAAGAGTGAACTAATTAAGAGAAATGGGAAACTGTCAGGATCTCATTTACGAATGTATGTGAGCCTTTTTATATATACACAGAAGACGGATTTCAACAGATAGAATTTTTCACAAAGGCATTTAGGGTAAACATACTTCTTATTCCTGTCAACTTTCGCAGTATGCATATTAAAATTCTTTGCTGAAGATTGACTGCAAACCATTGTAACATTCCTCTCTGATCATAGGTTATTACTTGTACGGTAAAAAGAACTTAAGAGATTTCCAGTATTTCAAAACTATTTTTTTAATTCATTGACAATGTTAATATAAACAGCATGACTGAATCAAAACAAATATGTTAAAATGAGTTCTGAATACATAATCTCTTGATTTTCTTTTTCCTCTGGAAAATCCTGCTGCTAAATGATAAAACAATTACATTTAAGTAACTTTGAAAATGGTTTGCTTTGAAAAATTAAATCCTAAAGACATTATGCAGTTTAGCAAGATTGCCTGTACCTAATGAGAAGAAAAAAAAAAAAAGAAAGAGAAAAAGAAAAAAAGAAAGAAAGAAAAAAGAAAAAAGAAAGAAAGAAATCACACTAGCTAATAATATCAGAAGAACTTAAGCATATACAAAGCCATTGTTTATTTCACTGCATTTTGTTTTTCTGGAGTTAACATTAAATGAAGAGTCAAATGTTCCATTCCCAATGCTGAGGTCATTTGAAGTATAAAATATACATGTTTTGAATCTCTTTTCTTTAGGATAAGACATTTCTTTTAAGAGGCAAGCAAGGTTTCAGGAAAAAAAAAAATCATTTTCTATATGAAGGAAGCTTTCACTGTTAAGGTATTCTCAAAGCAAGCCTCTACTGATTGCTAATTTAGGAAGTATAAGAATTGAACTTTGTAGTTTGAGACTGAAGAGATTAATTTATATTAGCTGTAAATTAAGAAAAAAAGATTAAAAACACCTACCTTTCGGGAATGGATTTCTTTCACGTATAGTGGAAGTAGAAATTCAGATATTCCTTCAAGTCGTATTCCTTTTTTAGTGACTCTCAAATTTCCCATTCCATCCTACAATCAACAATATATATTATTTAGGAAATAGGAACTTTAGGAAATAACCTTATCCAGAACAAGGTAAGAAGAACACAGTAGCTGGCCTAATATCTAAAAATAATGAGTGCTGTCCCACTGTCCCTGGCTCTCCTGACCATCTTGGACAGGAGCTATATGGGGGGAATTTATAGGCAAAGCTTCACCTAGGATTGAGGTATTTAACTGCACAGCCTGATGGCGAACTGTGTACATTATTCCTTGGCTGGACCTAATGCAAGGGAACAAATGTAGATCATAAGTATTCCTTTACTGTAGAGGTGAAGCTAGATCTTGATTTAAGATCTAACTTAAGTTCTAAGTAAAACAATTATGTAATTATCTCTAAAAATATATATAACATTTGCTAAAGCAATCTATTATTTTTATGTAGTGAAATATTAGAAAAATATTGTCATTGTTATGTCTTGAATCAACTGTTTTTACTTTTCCCAGCAACTAAAATACATAGGAAAATATTCTATAGGAAGAAAGAAAAAGGGTTTTTTATTAGTTGCTTATCGCTACTAAGAGCATGTTGCTGGTAAAAAGAAGAACTTTAAAATGCTGAGGGTTATTTTTGTTTGTTTGTTTTAATTTATCTGAATAGAAATCGGAAAAGGGACATTGTAAAGGTCTGGATGAAAGACGCAAATCAAAAGATTCAATGTTCAATAAAATATAAGCATAGAAAAGTGGCATAATAAAGCTATATTCTTCAGCTATATTCTTACAGGAAAAATGATGAAACCTGCTTTATACTTAACAGACAGGATCATTTTGCACACTGATTGAAATTCAAGACTTTTTATCCCTGGATGTTTGTTACTATAGTCCTGACAGAAGATAATTCTTCACTGTACAGCCAGTGGAATTCAACTTGGTCCACTTAAGTGCAAAATTAGCAAATTTAAAGTAATTACTGATTAAATGTTTTGAAACCATTGCTGACTCTATGGTAGCAGAACAGTGAGAACTTGCATTTCTGCTCTGTTGGCTGAATTGTAAAACAAGTAACCTCCACTTGCTGGGCAGTCGTAAACAGCTGGATAACAGTGTCCCCAACTGCTATAGCTGAAGTTGGAAGAGGACACTGAATTAAACAACATTATACTTATCTAAAGATAGTGTAACCACTATACCACCACAGCTATTCCCTTTCTAAAACAAACAATGGTGCCAATATGGCAGATATTTGATGGACACCACTGCATCCACACCTGAAGCAAGACTGTGAAAGTGTTAATTCTTTAAGACAACAAAAAGAATTACATTTTGTACAATGTAATTCAGCTGGTATCATTTTCCAAACACAAGAAGGATATAGTGATAGATAGCTTTCCACACTATGACAAATTTGCAAAGAACATACTGTTGGGAATCACACCTTCACATGTCAGTTATAGGACTAGAAGCCTCGACGCCTATGACTACAAAACCAGAAACTACCAGAGTCAGAAGATAAATGTAACTCCTTTCCAAAGCAGAGAAAATATGGAATAACAAAAGCTACTGCTAAAGCTATCTATAATATAGGATATACTTGTTAAAGTAATATGGCACTAAGGGAAATTTACAGACTCTATAATAGTCCATCTAATGTTTAACAAAACTTGTAACTGATTACATAAAGCCAAGAACTGCCTTTTTCTTAGCAAAGGTGCTATTTGTATTCAAACTATGTGTTATGGTTTAACCCCAGCTGGCAACTGAGCTCCACACAGCCGCTCACTCATCCCCGATGGGATGGGGAGAGAATCAGAAGAGTAACACTGAGAAAACTCATGGGTTGAGGTAAAGACAGTTTAACACGTAAAGCAAAAGCCACGCGTGCAAGAGAAGCAAAACAAGGAATTCATTCACTGCTTCCCATGAGCAGGCAGGTGTTCAGCCAGGATAGCAGGGCTCCATCACGTGTAACAGTTACTTGCGAGGACAAATGCCATAACGCTAAACATCCCTCCCCTTCCTTCTTCTTCCCCCAGATTTAGATGCTGAGCATGACATCATATGGTATGGCATATCCCTTTGGTCGGCTGGGGTCAGCTGTCCTGGCTGTGTACCCTCCCAACGCCTTGTGCACCCCCAACCTACTTGCTGGTGGGGTGGTGGGAGGAGCAGAAAAGGCCTTGACTCTGTGTAAGCACTGCTCAGCAGTAACTAAATCATCCCTGTGTTATCAACACTGTTTTCAGCACAAATCCAAAACATAGCCCCATACCAGCTTCTATGAAGAAAATTAACTATCCCAGCCGAAACCAGCACACTATGACAGCTGAATTATCAAATAATATAATGCTTCTTAGAGAAGTGATGTTATATTTGAAAATATTTTTCTTAAATCATGATATGAGATGTCTATACAAACCATTTCACATATAAAACCTCAGGCATTTGTAGGCTTTCTAACAAAGAGAGCAATATGAAACAGTGGTGCCTATTTTTGAAAAGGAAGTTAGATAAACAAATTAGACTTTGTTTTTGAATGTGCAATCTCCATTAATACCTACTAATTCTAAATTTCAGCAAATCTTATTTTTCCTATATATGCTATAGTAACAGCACATAAAATCATAGGAAAGAATAACCTGAGAAAAGACAACCACCATGTTATATTTTTGTCAGTGAATAAATACTCAACAAGAATTAGGTATTAATTTATTGATTTGGATATAAACACATTTTCTAACTGAAAAGGCAAATTCAATACGTTGTTTTATCTGCTTCTGTGGAATGTTTGTAACTGTCAGGCACAAAATAATAGTCACAATAAAACTGGAAAAAAAAAGGTGATAAAATACAAAGTCAAACTTACAGAAAACTGGAAATGCTGAAATTAAGTTTGCTAGGCAAAGGACTGTCGTGGTTTAACCCGGCAGGCAGCCAAACACCACGCAGCCACTCGCTCACTCCCCCCCCCAGCGGGGCGGGGGGGGA
>NW_009221438.1:29813-51153 GCF_000690835.1 Fulmarus glacialis
TGGGCTGGCTGTCCTGATTACGTGCCCTCCCATCTTGTGTACCTAGCTCAGTCAGTAGGCATGGGAGCTGTCCTTGGACTAGGAGGGCACTTAGCAACAACTGAAAACATCAGTGTGTTACCAACATTCTCCTCATACTAAATCCAAAACACAGCACTAGCAAGAAATTTAACCCTATCCCAGCCGAAACCAGGACACCTAGGAAAATTCGATCTGTTCCATCTTGCACGTATGTGTATGATAAAGTCTATAATTACACGTAACATTTGCCCTCCTGAATCCCAGCTAATTCCATACAGGGTTGGAACTACTCTTAATCGGCAGCTACTCACTATTTTGCTTTCACCTCATTAATTTCTTTGTTCCACATTTATTGTATTCTGTTAAAACCTTGCTTTGAAGACAGTACTGTCAGTTCCCTCTTGGCTTCTGTTCTCATAAGTGTTTATTACTGAAGTTACACAGGTCTTCACAACTATTAATTAATTTTCAAAATACTTTCGGTGGCTTTATAGTGATACTGTTCTTATGTTACTGAAAGGGAACTGAAGCACAGAAATTAACATGTTCATTAATTTTTGGTTCTTATTACATTTTCTCTGCTTATTTTCAGCAGTGGGAAGTTAATTTGTAAAGCAAGTTTAAACTGCCAGAGTCTCAGAAACAAACTAACTATAGAGTCTACTGCATCCATAAGGGCTTCCTCTTTTCTGAATGACATGTCTATGCCCTCATTCTTTAGTTCTTCAGCAGAGTCCAACCCACCTACCAGAGTCCAACAGCTTGAACGCAGACAGACTCTGGACAGACAGGAGCATTGTAGTTTCAGTAAAATTACATTATTCAAAATGAGAAGACAGACAGTACATTCTAGAGCATAAGCCACAAATGGTGTTATAAGATATAAAACTGAAATAGGGTGACAGTGACCTTAATTGCTTGATAAATGCAATAACTTTCCAGAAAGTAACTTACTAAAGTGTGTAATGATTGATATGAAATAAGACTGAATAGTAAAATAAAGAAAATAGTAAGACATGTACTACGATGTGCTTAATGAGGCTCTCCGCATTCAAAAAATCACTGCCCAGTACATTTTCTTCATTAATAATTCCCCATACAGTTTAAAGAGGGGTTGGAATAAGAAGAGTCTTGTTTCATCAAGTTAGAGCTATACCATTATAGCCAAAAATTCAAGGGTTTTCAGAAGCAACGTAACTTGGTCAAAACGTTACTAGGACTGAAAATATTAATCAGAGGAAGGTCCAGTCTTCTTGGCTCACTTAGTGCACTTATGACCATGAAGATCAGATTAACTTTGGGGCTCCCCTAGAGACATGAAAATTAATATTAAAGAGTTTAAAACAGAACCACAGAAGAATTCTGTCTTAAAACATACTTGCATCTTCCTGTAGATGTGATTTTGATGTAATATTATTAGTACAATTCATTTTAGGCATTCCTTCTGCTAATCTTCCAAATAAACTGCTTAAATTACTTTATGCTTTCCAGGCAATGAATGCTCAGATTATAATTTTGGTGTGATTTGATTTTATTCAAGTGTAAAAATATACTGAATGAACTATTCCAGTACTTTCTTACAATAAGTAAATGCTAAGTTCATGTACCGTGACTGGCTGGGATGGAGTTAGCTTTCTTCATAGCAGCTTGTACGGTGCTGTGTTTTGGATTTTTGGCTAAAACAGTGCTCATAACACACCAATGCTTTGGCTATTACTGAACTGTGCTTGCACAGCGTTAAGCCTTTCTCTTTTTTCCCCTCTCTGCCCCCCCAGCAAGTAGAGTGGGGATGGGCAAGGAGTTGGGAGGGGACATAGGCAAGACAGCTGACCTGAACTGGCCAAAGGGATATTCCATATCTGTAACATTATGGTCAGCAATAAAAAGTGGTGGTAGAGGAAGAAGTGGGAGGGGAAGGGGGATTGTCTTTCAAGGTGGCCACTGCTCAGAAACTGACTGGGCATCAGTCTGTTTGTGGTAGCTGATTGTCTTTGAATCACTTTATTTCCTCTTTATGATTATTTAATATTTATGATTATTCCTAGATTGTTATTCCATGTATAACTTTCCCTTTTTGCCATATAAGATAAACGAAACTAACAGTGACCCTGCCTCACTTATATTGTTCTTTTCCCTACGTACAACACCAAGAAAAAACAAACCCCTCAGCTTTACACCCATAAATATACCTACCTTACACATATTATTAAAAAATAATAATAAAACCATCACTATCAATATTTTATGGCTTCTTAGATTATATTAAATTTCAGTTATGAACACCAGAAATTCAAACAAGCAACTGTTAAAACTTTACAATCGGAAAACTAAACATTTATTTTATGCTGTTGCTTGTCTTATAACTGCAGCAATCTAGGAATAGTTTTATTGAATTTGAACACTACATTAAAGTCAATTAAATCCCAAACTATACTTACTATAAATCTCTGATAAAAAAAAGCATAACTTTGAATCAGAGCATAAAAAAAAAAAAATTCTGGGAGTTGAACAACTAATACTGACATTCAGAACTTTTTCAAGCTTTGACCTGTATATAAGTGGGCAAAGATTAATGTTCTCAGATGATCCTGTAAATGGTATATAAGAAAGTCTGAAGTTAATTCACACCGTCTTTAAAGAGAGAGGATGATCTTTTAAAAGATTAAGTTGTTTCTTGACAATGTGCTGAAAATTCTACAAGGGAGTACTACTTTATAGTAAGTTCTATTTCTGCCAAATGAACTATTGTAGTGGTGCATTCCTCCCACCTCTTTCTCCTGGGCCACTCTATAATCTCGGAAACTCCTGATGAACTTAAGCCTTTATGTAGTGAGCCGGGTGGTGAAGCATTCCTTGACTGTACCGAGAACCCTTGCATGGTTGAAGTGGAGGAATGGCACTGACCATACCAGAACTCCTGTTACCTAACCCAGGTGGGGGATGTTTTGTTGATACCTTTGCCAGTGATTCTTTAAGCAGCCTCAAAACCATTAATTCATGACAACTATTAAAGCAGCACATTTTATGATAACTACAAATAGCAAAGCATATGATAGAACTATAAGTACTTCTCAAGAAGCCAGGAGGTCGGCTAAAACTACAATTTATCCTAACTAATCCTGTACCACACATATTGCTACATAATGAAATGTGCTATGTTGTGCTTTCTTTTCTGTCTCTTTCTTTTTTTTTTTTTTTTTTTTTTTAAATTATTTAAACACTAAGGCATTCTAAGGTACAAGTAGATAAGGAATTCTATACAAATTGCTGATAAACAAGAAGTGTGCAAGAACAAGGTTAGCAATCTGCATGATAGCCAGCGCTCTGTGCCACACATGACAAGAACTGGGGACCTAGATCAGGATTCACAATACTGGCTTGGAACACCTTTAAGCTACAGAAAGAGCATGTTTGAAGCCAAGCTGTGGACTATTTCAACTGGAAATAACATTTCTTCTGGAGGACAGTAACTAAATCTTACAACTCTCTCAGCCTAGATGAAATAAAACCTCTTTGCGTGAGACTTGGATCCATACCTCTAATATTACAAAAGCCTGCAAATCTATGGGTAGTACCTGCTATGTGAGAGATGTGAAAGTGGAAAAAACACCTACAATTCCTACTTAAGATCACAGAATTCAAAATTCCTTAGCCTGGAGAGAAGTAGTAGGAGAGTGTGATACTGCAGCTCAGGAATTAAAATTCTTATTAAGTTAGTTGAGAACAGAGTTCTGCCAGATCCTCCAATAATTTGTCATGCATCTCACAAAGTGGGCAGTTAGAAGGCAGCAAAGGACCCTGCTAATTAAAACACAAGCTTTTTCCTTACAATCATATACGTGAACTTACTTCCACAAGCACAGTGAAAAGTAAACTGAAGTGTTGGTTAATCTGAATTGACTAAAACACGAATAAATAAGATTTTTTATTTCAGTTTTGCATGGTGTTTTTCCTGTTTTCTTTAATAATAAAATAAATCAAATACTTATTTCAGTACTTTACAGCAGGAACAACAAAGTAGTTGGTGGGCCAGGAAATCCATTATTATCAATAATATTCAAGTTTTTCAAAAGTTCTGCTGTTAGATGTGATATTCTGCTCGTTTTCTGAGTATATATTTAAACCCAGATTGTGTCTCTAAAAGTTCACAGTCTGACGAGGGAAGCACCGCACAAAACCTGGAGGGGGGGGAGGGGGAAGTTAAAAAAAAAGTACCATTTTAAAAAGTGCCTAAACACAATAAATTAATAAGCATTCACTGCCTGCTGCCTTGTAGGCATCATAGCAGAGGCTAAACATGAAAAGGAATCTGGATGATGTGCTTGCAGTGCTATGAAAGAGCACAGATGAAACATCTGTAAGTGTACAGAGATGCTATACCAAAGGAAAAAAAGAGGGTAAGATATCAGAAGAAAGGTGGTTGAAGCAGTGAAAAAGCGGTGAATTGTATTGAAGATGCAGAAAGAATACTGAATTTGATATGATGGTGCAAGAAGCAGATAATGTAGAGGGGCAGTGATGGGGACGAGTAGGAAGATGAAAGACATTAACAGCTACGTTGTTGATAAAATGGAAGAGATGCACAAAAGGTTGGGAGGAAGATGACAAGAGAAATTATTTGTATTGTGTTCACACACACAAAAAGCTGGATTTCGTAAACAGAGTTGGAGCATAATTCCAGCCGGAGAAAAACGGTGCTTGGACATGGTTATGGATGTACAATCGAAAGAAAAACCATAGGCAGCTACAGTACTGTATAAACAGAAAAAGGATAGTTGTATCAGCAATGAAAACAGAGTGTGTTTTCCTGGATTACCAGGAAAGATAACTGTGAATTTCAGTAGCCAAAATTAAAGGTTAAATGATAGAAAGATATCCAGGAAAACACATTGGAATGGCAAAAATCTGGATTGATGGAAACATCTGCCTTCATCCACCTGCTGAAAATAATAGCTGACACTGTGCAAATGACAGGCAGGAGTAGGTATATCAGGGAAAAGTTGGGGAAGAAATTACTATAGTACAGTGCAGCAATGTTTAAAGGGATATAGACTAAGGGAAAAAATAACCTGTGGAAATTCAGTACTGATAATGAGATTTTAAGTGAAAAAGCTGTTAAAAGAAAAGTCAGACTACTATCGAAACTAAATGGAACTAGAATATCCTGAATATATTCTGTCCTTTAGAATGGTTTTTGAATGTGTGGAGCATGGCCTGGCTTCTTCAATTATAAAAGTAATCTTATAATGAAAATAAAAGTCTATATGTGCATATATTTATAGAAAATATATACCTATCCAGAACAGACAATAAGATCAAATGAATCTTTCTTGCCTAAAAGTTTGATTTTATTCCCTGGTCTGGGTAGTTATGTTATTTTTCATTCATACATAGATGTGTCCTCTAATGTCAAGTGAAAAAGGCAGAATTCTATGTGTTTTGTTCTCATAAACTACTCCAAATGAAGGTATGATCTTCCTAGAATTCTTATATCTAGTATTACTGGGGTTTTTTTACAAGAAATTATAATTTGTATGTTCTTAAAACAAACATAATTAATAAATTAGGAAAAATATAGAATTGCGTAGTTAGGTTCTTCTCCTCCCAAATATCTGACATTTCAGTAATTTAAACAATAAAGACAAGATTTTCAGACCCATTGAACACCTGCAATTCCTACAGAAACTATGTGGTGAGAAGGCTATAAAGGCTAGATGAAATAGTATGGAAATGAACAGTCTTATACCTAACTTCTCTTAAGCTTCTGGACATGAAACATTCTTTTCTTTATTTGGATGCAGGTTCTCTGCTCTACCATTTTATTTAATGTTCTGTTTAAATTAAAATTCTGTGATTCAGTTAATATGTGGTCAGACTAGAAAAAAATAATTTCTATCCCAATACAGCCTCTTACAATCAATATTTAACAAGTCAGAAAATGCAGAACACTCCTTACAACTTCATACTTCATGCAGATGGAATGGAAGTATAAAACAGAGTCAGGGAATAGTAAATTTTCTTCTCTGTAATTGCCAGCAAAATTATTAAGTAAGAGCTAGTGAAGGGTTTCTCGTCTACATAAAGTCAGTTACAGGACACCAGGAACTAGGTAAAGATAGGCAAACAGGCTGGAAACAGAAAACAGAGAGATGAGGTGGATGAGGGAAAGAATGTCTGGATCTCATCTGAAGGTAAACACTGAGAAGTGGTAAATCCAGAAGTGGTATTCCTTTACTCAACATCTTTCCCCCCTTTCTTTCCATATATGAAGTCAAACTGATTACAGAAGGTGATCAAGTAATTGTTTTTTGAATTGACTTCTAGTCTGGAAAACAAATTTAAAATGTAACTATTTCAGTATAAGCTGAATATTTCACCACTTGGCTGTAAGATAGAATTTATTGAGCACTGAAGAAAGAAAGAAAAAAACCAAACCAAAACAAAACAAACCAAGCAATCTAATTATGTCACCAAATGTAAAAATAACTAAAGGGGGACCCAAGAGCAAATTGGAAGAACGCCCCACCATCAACTCCATACTGCTCCTGGCAAAGCACGAGAATGACTCATGTTACTGTACACGGAAAGGGTGAACCTAACACCAGAGAAAGTACTGCACAGAAACTTTTAATTCTATCATTATTGGGAGAAAGCTGTAATAATGGCATGTTTTGGATGATAAGTGTTAGCATCACTGTAGCTGGACTAATACTATTTTGATAAGACTACTAATTTTTTAATTAGACTAATAATAAATTATTGGGTGTGTACATAAATTGCACAGGCTATTTAATCTGCTTCCCTGCCTTTGTAATTTCAACACAACATCTTGAAGATAATTTAGTCATGCTGAAAATTTAATCACACATTATCCTTGTATTTTATTTTTCAAATAAGTGGTAGCCTGACTTCAAAAAGAACAATGAAAAACTGCAGATTGCCTAGCATACTGATATTAGAGGACAATAAACAAATATGTTATATAAAAAAGTGGTCATCTTTGTTGATAAATCTGTAAGAAATATTTACCTTTAAGAAACAATAGGAAATCTGTACACTCCCAGTGTTTGTTGTGTACACATAAGGCTTAATTAAAAAGTTAGAGCAGAGGCTCTGCCATTTCTCTAGAAATCTCTACAAACAATTTTTGGGACCTACCCTTCTCATGTATTCCACTCCTTACACTGAACTAAGAGTTAGATCTCAGGGTTGCTTATGATAACAACTAGGCAAAATGACCCAGAAGGTCCTTTCTTACTCTGTGTCTTCTTAATATTTTACACTCATGTATTAAGGCACATGTACCTTCCTAAATATTTTCTTATAGTGTGACGCTGTTTTCGTTGCAGAGGAAGGCTTAACTTACAATAACCTCATGAGCCATACCACAGAGGTACTGAAGTACTTACAGTCAAGAACATCTTCAGTAACTCCCTGGATTGGCACTTGTATTCAGCGAAGTGCTCTTTTCTTATAACAAAACAAATATCATTAAGTAGGAGCTATTACACTGCTTCTTTGATCACACTGTATCAAAAAATGGTAAAGAAATCAATTTTCAAGACAGTCTAAGGAACCTATTACTGTCAAAACCGAAAGTGATTATTTCAATGTGAGGAAAAAGCATTGTATCAAACTTGGTAGTTGCAGAATTTTACTTTTCAAGAAGTGTGACTATCTAACATTGCAGTCTTTATAGTATCTAAGTTTATACACATAACTTTATATTCCAGTACAAACACTGCATGTTTTTCAAAACAGCTACTATGCATCTTTCAATAAGCAACACCTTGCTCTGTTGATACACTCAATAAAATAAGTGGGACTAAGAGCAAAGTAGGTTGTTGCAGAGATCCATCTCTTGCTATCAGAGCAAAGGAAATGAAAATGTAAGAAATGCCATGAAGTTGCTTGAAAATAACTCCTCTTTTTATCTAACCTTATTTACCCTGCTTAATAGAACACTCATCTCTTAACCGACAGCTTCAAGTTCCTTCTCTGCAGTCCAAAGGGATTGAAAATCATAACCTCCACTTTTTTGAGGAGTGTTACAACCACAATGATCAAGGGACATACCTAATCTCCTTTCAGATAGCTCAGCATGGCAAAAGACTTTGAGAAGTTATCAGTTATGTTGGCAAATGGGAGAAGCCTTGTAAAGGGGGTAGTTTCAAGAGAAATTTTAGAAACAAATTTACTGCATCATTTTGAGGTATGATAGTGTGTTGTCACATATCACAAGCTTCCTATGGTATGGCTAAACTCCTGATCACTGAATGATAATGAAAGCTATGTATTTGTGAATCAACACTTTAGTATCTCACAGACTTTTGTAACAGGACAATTTAAGAGACTGGTTGGAGAAGGGAGTTTTAGAAAGCACAGTTTAGTATCACAATTCAGCCCTTTAAAAACACAGCATCAGGGTCATCTCTGTCATCAAATCTTTCTCAGTCTACAGCTCTGAGGATGCAGGGTGGATACAGGATGGCTATCTTCAGTTGTGTCCACACAGGAACCCTGGAGGGGATTCTTCAATCCAGGTTCTGTGCTTAAACTGGGGAACGCAGACCTACACACTTCTAAAAGCAGAAACCAGGAATGAGAGAATCCCTGCAAATATGCTTTAGGAAACTAGTAGAAGTGGTGAAGCAGAAAAGTCCACATGATCCAAAAGGGTATCGATAACATGCTAGGCATCAGGACCTCCAGTGGAAAAGAAGTTGACCAGCTGGAAAGGAATGCAGAAGTACCAGGCATGGAGGATGAATTGGACACCCTCCAGAGAAGCAGTTGATTAGGGAAGCAGCCGATGGTCCAATAGCAAATGAAGAACCCGTCCCAGTGCTAGCGAGAAAGAAGCTGTACATCCTTAACACCAAGAATCATGAGTCTGACTAGATTTGAGACTCACTAGCCATCTGATTATTACTTCATGCAACTCATTTACAATTACAGTAGTAATATAACAATCTAAGGAGAGAAGGAGATGGAAGAATTCAAATTCATGTAGTACATCTTGTTGAGGAAGAGCAGTAAGGGAGCATAGATGAATACACTTGTTCTGAGGTTCAGACCAAAAGGGAGAAAGAACTGTTAAGTGACTGCAAATGATGGTTATAAATTTAAAAAATCGTTGCCACTTTGGGATTTCCCTCCCAGACCAAAAGGATCAAGTAGATGATGTATTTGTGAAGAGTAAACCAGAGCGCAGACCCCAGTGATAATGCAGGTTACTGACTAACATCCCTTGAGAATGCAGCAGGAGATAGGCTGAAGAGGAAGCTCCTGAAATGTTTTCATGAAAAGAGTAATGAGGGTAGGGACTGCTTCGCATTTGCCTCTAATTAACAGAGAAGAAACAGCTAAGAATGTGAAGATTATGTGGTAATGTAGTTGAGATTGGTCACAAAAGAACAAAATTCTCAAAAGTTAGATTAGAAGGAAAATAACTCAAACTAAAAGCAATGTATTTCAAGAAGGCAAACTTCAGTAAATGGACTCTTAGAGAAGATTTCCTGGGAGACTTGCCTAACATGAAAAAGGAATTATAGTGAAATAATAGCTCCTTAATGAACCAATTTACCCAACGGAGAAGAAAGGCTTCTGATAGATACTGAAGAATATTGACATTTTTGATGCTTTCTTTTTTTTGCTTTTTAAATTTCTCCTTTAGTCAAAAGGTCAACATAAATTGGTTCTCTGTTTTAATTGGTGCACCAGTGATAAAAGATTAAGATCCTGCAGGGAAAGGATGAATGCATTTACGAATACTTGTATAAGCTAGGTATTTTCAAGCCAGCTGAGTAAAATGAACTTCATCCTGAGGTACCCAAAATCTGCAAGCCATAAATGATTAGCTAAAATGTGTCTACAATAGTGACATAGCTCAGGGCAGCAGAGTGCAGCAATCCCTCATTTCCCCGCCTACTCCATGTTGGTTCAGACTGTGGGGCAGTTTTTCTGCATGTGAAGGTAATTCCTTTTGGATGAAATTAAATCAGAAGATCTGTTCAAAGTGCAGCAACAGTCTCTAAAAGGAACAGAAAGGTCCCAATCAATGTGCGATCTGCAGAACAAACAAGTCCCATAGTAAGTACCAAGTGCACATGCACTGACAGAATGTTCTCAAACCACAGAGACCTCCTGTGTTCTTCTGTTTCTTGTGCCACTTAAAAGGCTAAACGTCTCAAGGTCAGTAACCAGCTCACACAGATGCCCTCAGCTTCTAGTTAAGGGCATCCCTTTATATTACACCAACACCTCCTATGGTTCAATATACTTTTTCTTCTTTCAACTACTATATCCCTTTTCAGTGCTTTTCCGAATTGTTTGTCTCACCTGCCTTTTTTTCTTTTTTTTTAAATTAATAAATGATTCCCCTTTTCCATCTTTCCTTCCCAATCAACTTCTTTGGTCTCACAGACACAGGAGATTCAGTATATTGCAGTCATAGTGCCAGATTATGGTCAAGGGTCTCAGCTATGCCCTCTTGTATCTGTAAGTTCTGCATCTACTGCCAGTCATCTCCAGGACTTTGCACTTCCATCTGTCCAAACTCCGAACTCCGCATATCCTGTCTCATTTACCCTGCCTCTTCCTCATACAAATGAGCTGAGAGGGTGGAAGTCATTACTTTTGTGGTGTCCACTTGATCATTTGCCCCTGCCACAAGATTTAAGACACCATTTCTTCGATTCTGAGCCTCTGTCTGGCCAATACCCAAGTTCAGAGTCAGGAAGCAGCAGGCACTATGTGTTACATGTAAGTGAACAAGAGCAAAAATAAGACTTGCTTCCCTGAAAAAGGGCATGAGAACACCCATGTGCTCCTGTCATCTCCACTAAATGGATGAAGGGATGTTCTGGCACTTGCTGAAGCAACATTGAGAAGCCTGCACACCTGAAAGCAAGAGTTTGTAGGATAGCTTTCTTTTGGCTATCTTTGAGCAGCATATGCAACAGGGATGTTTGGTCCAGGGGACCAGATTAATCATAAAATAAATAAATATGCATACCTACAGTCTAGGTGTTGGGTCCTTGGTACAAATTGCTTTTTTCTACTGATCCATTCATATTGCATCACATTAGTTTTTGCTGTGTGGCTCACAATTACACAGCCTATGAGCACGAAGTCTATGAGAACCCATAAAGGACGGATGAGAACAAATTGTAAATGTGAAAACTAGAAGGGCAGAATTGGTATTTATCTTTCAAAAGGCAAAACAGTGGCAGTAAAGATCAACTTACCTTGAACTCTTTCAAAAGTGCCATGAGCTCTATACCAGAATAGATAATCAAACAAGTTATTTGTAGGCAGCTGGAAGATTCCCATGAGATCAATGAGATGCAAAGCAATCAAAAAGCCAATAACAGGATAAGAATGAAACAATGGGCAGTGCAAATAAGCATTAAATAATAATTTAAAAAAAAAAGACCTACAAGGAAGGGCTAAACTTGATGTCGTTGTTAAGACTGGAGAAGAGAAATTAAGGAGGCACACAATAATAATTTTAAAGTGTGAAAACACTTTCTTCATGCCCACTGATAATTAAACAACAAACAGTGAACTTAAATGAAGAAACTGAGAATCAGGTGGGTATTAGTAGAACATTTTGACTCCAAGAACTGGACCAGAAAGATTTTGCAATGTTGCGCAATATCCATTTGTAAAGATTTTTAAGGTCTTTTTGGACACGTCTCAAGTTTAAGCTATGTTGCGGCAGAGGGTGAAACAGGTGGCTTTTGGAAATCTCTTCCTGTCATTCTGTCTATAATTATTTTTAGATTTCCATGCAGAGACTATTAAACACAGTAAGTGTCTTGACAAGGTGCCGAACTGGATTTTTGCCTTGTCTTTGTTGAAGAAGTCCTTGTACAAAATGCATTTAAATCTCTTTTAAGCCCACTTTATAACACTGCAAATATCTAAGTCACACAGTTAAAGAAAAATGGAGAGACACAGTAGAATACATTGGAATTTATACTCTTTCTTATTATTTTTTGCAGAATATATTTTTCCCATGTTTACTGTATTTACTGTATTTCACTGAGTATATTTCTAGACCAATGGAAATAAGAATGCTGTTTTTAAACGATATCTTACAGAATTCCAAGTGCAGCGTATCTGCATATCTTCCCAGGCAGCTTTTAACCAAAAAAAAAAAAAAAAAAAAAAAGATAGAATTAGAAATAATGAGAAAGAAAGAAGATTTTAAGGGATGAAGCATGAAGTACATCTAAATTTTCAGTGATTGCCCTTTTAGCTGTTGTAAGCATCATAGTTTGTCCTAACATTGCCCTTGAATCCAAACAGAATCATTATATTAACACATGACCTCAATTTAAACACTTATTGCCAATTTCATTAATCAGCAAAATGTATGTACGCTTAGCTGGTTTAAGACCTATGCAAGTGTTTTGCCTTGACTGTTTCAGGATTATGATAAAATTACTGTCTTGATCAGCAGTAAACACTGACAAAGTTTTATTGAATTGCAAGAAAACAAAGTACCTGTTCCTAGTCCTAATAACTAACATAACCCATATGTGTGGGGGGCCTTTTGTGGCAGAAGTAGTAGAGTAATGGAACAAGCATAATTTCTTATTGTGCAGACAGTAAGGCAGTTTTGCGAATACCTACATAAGGTGTTCTCTAGTGCAATTAAACATGCAGTAAGTTATTCACATCAACACTTTCTTACATTCATTTACTCATATTCCTCATCACTCACAGGAGAAGGGCGAACAGGGTCCTTGTTTAGATACAGGATGGAAGATAAAGGAAAGAAAGCCCTGAAAACTGGGCTGACAACAGACTGAAAACAGTAAAGATGAATTGGGATGTGGTGACTCTCCACACAGTAGCGACAGGCTTTGACTGACGAATTCAGTTAAGCAGATGCAGCACAGTCTATCCAGAGAACATGGATTCAGGATACGTGTCAGTTTTAGCAACAAAATTGGGTTCTATAATGAAAAAACAAAAAGTACAAAAATATGTCTATGAGCACAGACCTTTAGAGAGATCAAAGTAAGAAATCAGGAGAGGTTTAAAGGAGAAGATTTTATGGGTAAACCACTCCTGCTAGCGCAGATGGGACATGCTATAGCATCTGAAGAAGAAAATAACAGAGGGTATTCTCTCTTCATCTTAAGATCTCATTCTATATGCTGAGAGGCTTGGGAATATAGAAAGAGAAGGCTGAGGTGGGCAGGGAAAGACAACAACTGACCAATTTGACTCTGCATTTCTTGGAGAAAAAAGTTTTATTCTTTGCATACTCTTTCCTCAATGTGAACCACCATACATTTCCTTTGATCTGTCATCGTTGTTCACTAGCGTCACAGTTTAGTAGCCTGTCTTGTAATTTTTTTTTTTTTTTTTAATTTTGTTTTTAATCACTGTGAAAGAAACTCAGCTTTTTACAAGGAGGTCTGACTAAATGCTGTTATGGTAATTTCTAGCTGCATTTTCTGTGTACAGAGGTTTCCTGAATGCACGAAAAAGGTATACTAAGAAAATCAAGGGTATGAAGGGAGAAAAAGGAAGAAAAAAAGAAAATACAATACGGTAATCCCAAGTCTTTAAAGTCTTAAATATGTGATCTTCACTATCTGCAACATGAAGGCATTTTGTTCTACTGAACAAAAGAAACTTAAAAAATTATTTTACAGTGAATCTGACACTTGTTGAAACCCTAGGTAAGTACTCTGTGTCTAATGATTCACTAAAGAAAAATACAAAATGGAGAAAAAAATATATATCAAGTCACTTCTGAAGTGTCTAAAACTCAGCCTTTCATACCTATTTTTCAAGGTATATCATCTTAGGTATATCTTAATTTAAAAGAAGAAACACTCACATGTATATTTTTTCAAGGTTGACTATCTTAGTTCTTCTGTCTTGATTCAAAGAAAAAATACTTCTTCAGTATAATGTGCACAGCCTTAACCAGAAAGAAAAGATCCTTAGCAGCCTACAATCCCTACAGCTTTGAAGTGTTCAACAAATACTCGTTCGTTGGGTTGTTTCCTTTCACTTACAAGTGTCATGAAATTGCTGAATTTCACTGCTAGTAGCATTCTGTATGACCACCAGAGACTCATCTGAGATTTAATAGTCACATTTTGGTAATGCAATTTTGACTGTATTTTTGGTAGGGAAGAAAGATGCAGTATGAGAAAAACAAATAAAATAATTGATTAAAAATATTAAAGGAAGAGGTTCTTCAGCATTAACTCCATCATGTGTTTAAGAACAGAACAAATGTTAAATTACCCGCAAACACACATCACAAGCAGGAATTGTATCTGATGTCTTATGAAGTCAATTAGAATCATTCTTTTGATTATATTTATAGTTCAGAAGATATTTGCATGTATGCAGAGGATCAAAAATTTTGGTTTTCAGTGAAGATGAAACAATCCATCTGTTGGGACATGCAAGTTTTTGGACTGATGTGTTTGCAATGCATATGAAAGTACACTTGCATAATAGGTTGTCAGCAAGATGTTGATGGAAAAGGAAAAAGGAAAAAAAGGGGGACAAAAAAAAAAGTAAATTTCAATACAGCCATTCTCTTTTGGTAGCACTACTTCCAAATTAAGTGCATTTAAAATGAGTCAATTTTCCAGGAAGGTTAAATAACTAGCAATAAACACTTTCACAAAATTAAAAGTCAGTAGAAAGCAAGGGAAAAAAAAAAAAATTATGCGAGTCATCTGCACCATTCTGCCCTAACTGCATGTTATGTGCTTTATACCAAAAATTCTATGTACGACTACAGCAAATAATTCACTTTTTTTCCAAAAGTAAAAAAGAATGTAGTACAAGTACAGAAATTTAAGATCTCTACTGCTGTTTTGTAGGCAGTATAGACAATCTAATAGGTACTTCTACTTCCCTCTGCTGTCTTATTTTCCCTACTGGTGTTTTGAAAAACAGCACCAGTGGTTTGAATCTTCACTAGTGAGAAAATAACTCTCTTGTGCACTATTGTGACACAGTGAATACTGTGAGATTCATTATCAAAGTAGTAAAAATATTCCTCCAGAACAAGTCTAACCTAAACTACAAGTTATGATCTTTTAACTGAGGTTCAATTTAGATTCAGAGATCACCTTTTTTTTAAAGCATCATTTTTATTTAAACTTTAACTATTAAATTTTATTTCTAATCTTACTTTATCTTATCTGTATCTATCTATCTCATTCAAACAAATTGGATACAATTTCAAATTTTGAAAATTGTATCCAAGTAAGGTATCTGGGAACTTAAGCTGTATAATAAATGTAATTCCATATAAATCATAACCAAGATGTTTATAACAAAAAAAAAATGCTGTTGGTGACAGTATAACACTTTGGCTAACAGCCCAGATATTCGAATAAATGGCCTTGTCATGGAAAAATGTTGCTTCTGCAGAATGCTGGACAATTTGTGTACTACAATCATTTTCAAACAAGGTACCAAGTCTACTGAGAGGGCTGTCTCTTCTGCCTTCAAATGTTTTCATAATCAAAAAGCAGCATGCCTGACTATTGCTAATACTTCAAAATACTGGAGGAAAAACACACATAAAATTGCATAATTACCAGTCAATCCATTAATATATAAAAAAAAATGACTAATTTATTTATGCTTATACTTACATAGGCAGAACTTAATTAAGTGCTGTTATGGCATTTACAGTATATATGAGCAGTCTTTTCCTTGATGCTAATTGTTTTTCCAGTTGTTTCCTCAAATTTTATTTACATAAAAAGGGTAAAAAAAAACCAAACCATTTTCCTAATAGAGCATGTTAACTGCCTAAACATCAGTAAACTTCTACTATACTTCAGGCAGCATTTTTAAAACAGTCTTTAAACTGATTATATAATTTACAGCAGTGATATTACAGCCATGTTGTTTTGAGATTTGTTGTTTCTGTTTTAGGTGTGAAGAACTTCAATTTCTGAAAGTTCTTCTGTTTTTCCAGCTATTTAAGTTGGTCTCATTAAAACCAATACTTCTCATAAAGCTGGCCGTTTTTATAGTTTATGGCAGTCTATACAATTGCACTGTTTCACAACTGACAAAGTGAGACAAGTGGGATTATGCCTAATTCTTTTGTACATGAGCAGAAGACTCATTCATGTTACCCGGAGAGTAGAGTCAGGTTACACAAAGGTTACCTCTGAAGAACTGGAAAATTGCATTTCTGCTCTAAGTTTGGTCAGTGTAATTTAACTGAGCAACATTGTGTTATACTAAAACGTAAGTTAATTTTCTTCTTTAGGTACACACACATAGGCTAAAAGTATACATTAGCCAACACTTTTCTTTGTAGCTCCCTCATCTTTTCCATTCTTTCTAAGTAGAATAGAATAGAATATTTTGATTGGAAGGGATGTACAACGATCAGCTAGTCCAACTGCCTGACCAATTCAGGGCTGACCAAGTTAAAGCATGTTATTAAGGGCGTTGTCCAAATCCCTGTTGTCCAAATGCCTCTTAAACACTGACAGGCTTGGGGCATTGACCACCTCTCTAGGAACCTTGTTCCAGCGTTTGGCCATCCTCTCGGTAAAGAAATGCTTCCTAATGTTCAATCCAAGCCTCCCCTGATGCAGCTTTGAACCATTCTCGCACATCCTGTCACAGGGAGAAGAGACCAGCACCTCCCTCTCTGCTTCCCCTCCTCAGGGAGCTGTAGAGAGCAATGCAGTCACCCCTCAGCATCCTTTTCTCTGAACTAGAGAAGCCCAAAGTCCTTAGCTGCTCCTCATAGGACATTTCTTCCAGCCCTTTCACCAGTTTTGTTGCCCTCCTCTGGATGCATTCAAGGACCTTCACATCCTTCTTAAATTGCAGGGCCCAGAACTGCACATAGTACCCAAGGTGAGGCCATATCAATGCTGAATACAGCGCGATAATCACCTCTCTTGACTGGCTGGGTATGTTGTGTTTGATGCACCCCAGGATGCGGTTTGCCCTCTTAGCTGCCAGGGCATACTGCTGATTCATATTGAGCCTGCTGTCAACCAGCACCCCCAGATCCCTTTCTGCAGGGCTGCTCTCCAGCCTTCCTCTCCCAATTTATACTTGTGCCCGGCATTACTCCATCCTAGGTGCAGATCCGACATTTGGACTTGTTAAATTTCATCCCATTAATGATTGCCCAATGCTGCAATCTATCTAGATCCCTCTATTAGCTAAGGTATTAGCTGAGAAAAACCATACTTAGTACACACTTGATGCTTAGGCTTATAAAATGATCTTGGGTAGGCAAAAGACTGTATCTAGACAAACCTCAGCAACATTTTTTTTTAAATCCCCAGAAGAACAATGTTTCTTTAGTTTGCAAGCTGAGTGTCCAGCTCAACCTTTTTATAAACCAACTTTACCTGATGTCAGATGGAAATTAATTTCTGGCTGTATAAATCTGAAGTTTTACGATCTGAGTGGATCTAAGTCCATTCATAAACATGAGTTTCTACCTTTCTGCAATCATATGTTCTCAAAACATACCAGGTGGTAATAGTGTCATTAAATACAGGACTCTTTTTATAGCGGTATGCATTTTTATCAGGAGGCTTCCTTGAATACCAGTATGAACAATCTGTTTGATTATGTTCTTTTAACAGAAAACTTAAGTGAAACCCCAGGGAGCATAAATCCAGTTATGGGTAGTCTACCATTGTATGCACTGCAAAATGAAGATACCCGTTGATGCAAAAGTCTGTGTCAGATGGCAGACACATACTGGGGTGATAAAAATGTATTAAGATTATGCCATAGTCAGACATAACGCAGCTGTCAAATAATAGCAAGAATTACTCAAACACAGGAAAGGACACCAAGCTTTCAAAGACATTGTCTATAACATTTGATCTACCTGGTATGCATACATATCCACTAATCTCATATACCTGAAAATTAGGTCTGGAAAACATGGAAACTTAGAAGTGTATCTTGGATTACAGAACACATTTTCATGCAGTATCAGTAGTGATGTATATATTTCTTCAGTCAGTTAAGAAAGAAATAGAAATGCAAAATCACTGCAGTTGGATGGCACTGCTGGGGTTTGCCTAGTCCAGCCACCCAGGGGCTCAGAGCAGCGTCAGCTAGAGCTGTTTACTTGGGACACTGTCCAGCCGGGCTTTGACTGCTTCCAAGGACGGGGACTCCACAATCTCCTTGGGCAACCTCTTTCAATGCCTGATTAACCTTACAGGTAAAAAAGGGTTTTTTAGGTGTGCTTTACATAAGTTTAAAAGCTAAGGTGTTTGTCTCAGTTTTTTTACATTAGAAAAACAGTAAGAAAACAGAACATATTGTCAAGGACTCAGACTCAAACGTGGAATATACAGAATTAATATGAAGTGCATACAAAGAAATGGAGAGGCTTCTAGTACCTACAGTGAAGGAAATCTTGGGTCAGGTGAAGGTACTGAGATATTTTCCCACGAATTTTACTATAGTCTATTTCAGCAGCTATACGCAATATAATTTTCAATATCTGAGTTTTAATATCCTAACAAAGTTGTCATTTTAAAATAAAGTTGAATAAATGTGTCAAAGGATGAGAACTAGTGCTTTGTCCTTTTTTTTCCCCCCCTAGTGAATATCAACCATATAATGACAACTTGGTCAAATTTGAAACTTATTTCAAATTTCGTATTGATATAATAGAAGCCCCAGAGTTACCATCATTCTCACACAGACATGGAGACCATAAAGCACCTGAGTTGATTCCTTCAGCAATTCAATTTTACTTAGTTATCCTTGCACTGAGCTTGCCTGAAACGTTGTTTGAAGTTTTCTCCCAGATAGGTATTGACTGTTGATGCCATGATACCAAGACATAGATAAGTCATCATTTCTGTTGGTAATTTCTTCCACTGCATCATGCACTCTCCTGTTCTAAAAATACCCATACAAAGATAGTACACAGTATTTCTTAACTGCTCTGAAAAATACTATATGCAGACTTAAAAGCATCCTAACCCTACATTCCTAACCCTGTCTTTATAAATCCAAAGTCTGCAAACATTCAGAACCATGTTAGCATAAACAACTTACGTAATACAGAGAAAAGGAGGAGGAAAAACATTAACCCCAAATCTCACAATCAAAGTATTCTATCTCCAAGCTCCTGATTTTCAATACCATAAAGAGCTTAAAGAACTCAGTTATATCAAGAACACAGACAGTTTTAGAAAGGTAAATCCCATTCACCATTTCCAAAATGTATTTTCAGATTTTAATTGCATTTTTCATTAGCTAGTCTCATAAGCATAACTGACAGATGCAGTCACAGAATGCCAAGTATCTGCACTGTAATACAGCACCCACTGTAAGAAGACATACTGCATTAGCTGAAGTGTCCTACATTACAAAAAAGTTTTCTTGTTATCTAAGAATCCACAGTGTATTTCAAGAAGGTATTTAACAATTATGTGAAGAATCAATGCTGCCACTAAACCATATTAGAAAGATGAAAAAAAATCCAAACTAGCCAGCAAAACAAATATTAACATGTAGCAAATAAAAGACTACATTAAACAAACAACACACTACCAGAATCCTGACTGCTCTTTTGCCTTTTAATCTCTAATATGCACTCTGTTTTACCACATTTCTCAAAAAAAATCTGATGTCGTCTTACCTCTACGGATTCTGAGACAAAATATATGTATTACCATTCCGAGATTAGAGTTTATGTTTACATGTGTAAGAAATTAGATCAAAGCAACAGTAATAAAAAAACAATGTTAATAGGTATACATTGTATATCAAACTTTTTTTTTCTTCTACATTAGTATATCACACAGCTTCCAGTGTTAAATAACTACAAATTGTTGGCAGGTCTATCTGTTTTATTATTCACCTTGGCACAGGCTAAATTTATCATGTAGGTCTGAAACAGATTACTGTTGTTTTATTAGATTAATTTAATTGTGTATTGACATCAGTATGTGTCAAAATTAATGGCTTTTTAATGACAGTACATGCTAATGATAAACTAGAAATACTGAGGAGGGGTGAAGGCATGGCTTTAGAAATGATTAATATGACAAGTTTTTAAATATTACTATACATAAAACTGACACAGAGAAAAAAAAGAAAAAAAAAGAACAATGAAACTAGCTTTGTCTCCCTCTTTCTTCCATCCTGGGAATAAAAGGAGAACAGTAAAGTGCAGAAATAATATTTGCTTATATTTTATCAACTCTAAGTACTCTGCGTAGCCCCATTGTTCTCAAAATATATTTCACTGAAAATGAGACAAAAACTTAAAAAAAGAGTGAATACCACATCACTATGATATTATAGCTACAAACATAAAACACACACAAAACAATTTTCATCCCAATGCAATTTTTTTAACTTGGGACACTCTTTGTTAAATTCTAGCTGCAAAGCAAGACAGAAGCACATTACGTTCCCCCGCACACACCCCAATTAAAAAAAAAAACAAAAAAACAAACAACCACAACAAAGAATAGAAGTTAAAAAGAATTTTTAAAAAATAGTGAAAACATTTTCTTATATTGTGTTTTTAAAATACTGCATAAAAAAAAAAGGAAGTCCTTAAGCCATTTGTATCAGAAGTTAAAAAAACTAATTTGATTGAAAAATTATTGAGATAAAACCATTTAGGGGGTAAAAACGATGATATTTTAAAAGACACTTAGAGCAATGGGATTAAAAGGACTTTTTTCCAAACCTCTGTCAATGCATAAAATCAGTAACATATATTTTACTTATATACATATATTTAATGTCATGTAGTCATGATATTTAGTTTCATCAATTGAAGTACAATATATCTCCATAGCCCTATAATAGATGCGATTATGAAATGGCTGATAAAAAACCCCAAACATAACTCCTTAGATCCTAAAAACTAGTATAAAAGATGGATTTTGATGCATTAAGTCTCCATTACTCACCCTTATTTACCTCTGCACGATTCTCTGCTGCCAGTGCACGCCCCCTCAATCCTGTTGTTTCATTCCTGTAACTCTTTCCACTGAGTTGTAACTTAGGACACCCATTGCTTGCTACTTGTTACTGCATAGCTGACCTGCTTTTCATTCTTATTTAGCAATGACCTTGATATAGATTAAACTTACTGGGTTTCAAAAACTCTGAGTGGATTGACTAGGGCTATATTCAAGGCCTCTTACACGTAAGGGTCTCCATAAGGCTTTGTACTCATGCTGCTCCTTACTATTTTTGGAGATAAGCAATAGGTGTGGGGTTTTTTTGTTGTGAAATAGCCTTTTTTTCTACGTGTATGTCGTGGTTTAACCAACCACGCAGC
>NW_009221439.1:0-844 GCF_000690835.1 Fulmarus glacialis
GGGACGCAGGGACACAGGTCACACACCCCACCCCTGTCCCCATCGTGTCCCCGTGCTGTCCGTGCAATGTCCTCGTGCCCCCCCCAGCCCTGTGCATGTCCCCATGTGTGTCCCCGTCCCTGCAATGTCCCCAAGCATGTCCCTGAGTGTGTCCCCATCCCTGTCATGTCCCCACGCGTCTCTGTCCCCATAACACCCCGAGTGTGTCCCCAAGTGTGTCCCCATGCCTGTAATGTCCCCAAGCGTGTCCCTGACCATGTCCCCATTCCTGTGACATCCCCAAGTGTGTCCCCAAGCATGTCCCCATCCCTCTAATGCCACCAAATGTGTCACCATTCCCATCCCTCCCCGAGGGGGTCCCTGGAGGTGTCCCCGTCCCCAAGCGTGTCCCCAGGGGTGTCCCTGGGGGTGTCCCTGTCCCCAAGCATGTCCCCAGAGGTGTCCCCGAGGGGGTCTCTGTCCCTCAGGGTGTCCCCAGGAGTGCCCTGTCCCCAAGCATGTCCCCAGGGGTGTCCCCGAGGGGGTCCCTGTCCCTGAGGGTGTCCCCAGGAGTGTCCCCGGGGGTGTTCCTGAGGGTGTCCCCGTCCCCGGGGGTGTCCCTGAGAGGGCCCCCGTCCCCGAGGGTGTCCCCGGGGGGCATCCCCAAGGGTGTCCCCAGGGGTGTCCCCGGGAGTGTCCCCATCCCTGAGGGGGTCCCCAGGGGTGTCCCCGAGGGGGTCCCTGTCCCCCAGGGGGTGTCCCTGGGGGTGTCCCCGGGTGTCCCCGAGGGGGTCTCGGTGCCCGGGGGTGTCCCCGGTGTCCCCGAGCGCGCCTCCCCGCAGGCTGGCCCGCTCGACGCTGACGC
>NW_009221440.1:0-259 GCF_000690835.1 Fulmarus glacialis
AGGCTTTCGGCTAACAAACGGTCCGTGGACGAACCCGCTGCCTCCGCACTCTCTCCGCTGCCCCATAACGTTGCTCAGCCAAAAATCAGGGAGGTGTTGAAATGAGGCGGCCGGTGGATTCCCGCCCCATTCTTCAAAGCAGCCCAGACCAAAGCCCCCGGCTCCGCTTGCTGCAGCCATGTCATTGCAGCGCGGGAAGCTCTAGAGCAGCAGTGCAGCCGGCTCCGACTTATCCCGGCCACTATCGGGCAAGGGGATC
>NW_009221440.1:419-768 GCF_000690835.1 Fulmarus glacialis
GGAAGAGTATGCTGGTGGCCAGGTTCAGTTTGGTTTTGCTGCAGGAGAGGGGTCCCCTTTCCACGTCTCCCTGCATCCCCAAGCCCTTGCTGCAGAGCAGGAGGAGTGCGGGAGGGTCTCCGGCAGCGCTGGGTATCACAGGAGCCCCCCGGGGTTTCGGTCACCTCTTGCCAGCTGATGCTCCGTATCTTCTGGGTTTTACTCTTCTTTTTTCTTGAGGTCACACCTCAATGGGAAAGTGCACTTTGCTTTTGGCTCCTGCTACTGTAAATCTGAGCTTTGCAGGGAAAGAAAAAACCACCGGTGGGAGCCGAGCTGGAGCCTGATGCTGGTACAGCTCTGGCACAGT
>NW_009221441.1:0-271 GCF_000690835.1 Fulmarus glacialis
AGTGCTGGTTGGTGCCCCGGGGTCGGATCCTGTGGGATTTTGGGGTGCTGGTATCACCGGCTCAAGGCCAGGTTATGCTGGGCTGTATTCCCCACTCCGTGCTGCTCCGTGCCCCTGCAGCCGGTGCGTCGGGCATCGAGCATCGCTCCTCAGGCGGAAAAACCCCGCGCTGGCCTTCAGCGCCGAGCAGGATTTTGGCAGGGTGATGGGCTTACTCAGGCTGGAAAGGAGCCGGCCCTTCCAGGGAGCAGGGGAGGAGATTTAACCCCTC
>NW_009221442.1:0-25309 GCF_000690835.1 Fulmarus glacialis
GGGTGTCTCCGCAATTTCTTAGAGCTCGCTTTCCTGAGAAGTGCTGGGCGATGCCCTCCTCAGGGCGAGTTGTGAACTTGGTAAAAGATGATGAAGGTGAAGCTGGAGTTGACCGGTCTCATACGTAGAACCCAATTTAGTGAATTCTTTTTTTTCTTCTTTGCGCGCTCCCCCCCCCCAACCCCTCCCCCCCCAATCTCGTTAATACCTCTTCAAGAGTAGAGCTCAAGTAGATAAATGTTCCTGATACGGATCTCTGATGGACAGTGTTGCTCCTATAGTGAATTACTCTTTTTTTAAAAAAAAAGTGAATTTGTGCTCTATAGCTTTTTAGCTACTTGATTCAATGGTGCTTTTTCAGCTAGGAAGAGCTACATATTAAATGCTTATTTCATAAGTAGGTAGCTGTGAATGGTAGTCATTACTGTTGAAACCTCTTTCTTGACTAGAACACTAAGCTTTAAAGTGCTTCACTGCAAAACATTATCCAAACAAGAGATTGTCCTACCAGATACAGCATGTGGCTATCCTAATGCAGCTTTTAGAGTTTAATTAGTAACAATTATTATTTGTGACACACAACACTTAGTGACACCTAGATATGCATTTAAACATGCATAGTAGAGTTAGTCTTTTTTCACAAGACTTGCTCGTATCAGTACTTTACAAAACTTACCGTGGAAACCTATGGAGCGGTGTTACACTACTGTGTCTGAATTGAATTGTTCTGTTACTCTGTCTTGAGTGCTTTGTTTGGATTATTTTTAGATTATTAGGGTAAAAAGCATTTGGTAGAACTAGATGGTTTATTTTAAATGTGGTAAGTCACTATTCATCACTCAGAACTTTTTAACTTTTTTTTAATGCTTTGGTTGAAGGTTCTAGTTCTGCAGATTTAATGCAGTTTATTTGGGTGTTATTTTGAATCTATTCTAGAAATGAATGGATTTAAAAACAATTGCTGTATTTCACCTATTGCCAAATGAATTATTTCTTGAATATTACACCAGAGAACGCCTGTTCTTTATCGGAAGACAAAGTCCAACGGTGATACAGGCTTGAATCTCATCTCTTCCTCTTAAGCTGAAGAAGTGTGTTGCTTTCCTTGGCTGAATTTCCTGCTCACAATTTCTACAGCTAATTAATAAAGGAAGCTAAAGGCACCAGTGAAAATAATCCCTAGCCAGCGGAGTTAAGTGAGGGTTGTGTAAAAGTGAAAGTATTGTTATTAGTCAACATCAAGTTTTTAGAATAGCTGTAGGGGCTTGAAAGACAACTTTGGAAAACACCACCATGTCTTCCATGGTATGTATTTGAATATCAAAGGAAATAGTGTTTTTTATAAGGTTTGCTGTTTGATTTTTAAGGTCTGTCACTTCCAATACGCTTTTACTGAAGCTTAGGGGGGGATTTTGCTTAAGTCTTGGTAGTTCTTACGTCATACCTTCATGCTTTAAGTCTTGACCAGATCCAGCTTAAACCTGCTCTGTTTCCTCTTTCTTTCCCACCTGCTCCTATAACTTCTACTCTGGGTTTGGTCTTGTTCACTGTGTACCCACACAAATGCTGCTGCCCGTTCAAGAGAAGCTGGCACAGGAGTAGCAGCAATGTCTTTGGGTGTCAGTGCAGGACTGAAGTACGTATGTACCTGTTTCCTTAGACAATACTCTCAGCTACAATTATCATATGCTTTTCTGACAGATGTGTTTAAATTTTTCAAAGTTTTTGTATCTTAAATGTTATTAAAACTAGTCCAGTATGTTTTTATTATAAATTTAAATAGGGTTGTACTCCACAGTTTCTTTTTCTTAAAAACCTTCCTGTGTTTTTCCTGTCTCAAAACCAAAATCGGCCTACCTCCCATCATCTTTGTGAATGATTGATTTAAGGCTGTGTAATAAAGATAACCTTTGAGCCTCCAATGTTAAAAAAGATTCTTTTGGGTTTTTTTTTTCACTTCCTCTTAAGAGGAAACACCACAGTGTTGACTT
Source organism: Fulmarus glacialis (assembly GCF_000690835.1). Lineage (NCBI taxonomy): Eukaryota > Metazoa > Chordata > Aves > Procellariiformes > Procellariidae > Fulmarus > Fulmarus glacialis. The sequence goes on from NW_009221442.1 coordinate 1,992, forward strand.
TACTGTGTTTTTAAACTCTCATTTCTCTTGTTATGATACAGCTGTTCTAGCAAATCAAATGTGCTTTGTGATCTGCAGTTTGTGCTTAAATACCTATATGCGTCAGACAGGTGAGGACAAAAGAAGTAAGAATGCATCTGAAAACTTGGAAATGATGCTTTTGATTTTGACCTTGAGAAATAATATTATCCTTTATAAAATTCAGAACATGGGGCGTGATTTTCTGGATGGTAAATGGGACTGATAATCGCCTTATGTAGCCAGTTTCAGATATGATTGCTCTACCTGAACACATGGAGGGAGGAAGAAAATTGTAAGTTTGGTTCTGATCTTTGTGTGAAGTAGGAAAGTTCTGACAATTACGGTACTGGAAGACAGGGTTAAAAAAATTAGGAGAAGGGGAAAGTTTTCAATGTCCCATTCAGCTGAGAGGGAGAAACTTAGAGTGATTTAAGACACCTACAACAGCGGTCCTCTGTGCTTGTTCCTCTGATTTTTACGTGCCCGGATATTTAAATAAATAAATGCCTATGAGTTTAGCCCTTAAAGCTGGATGTTCATAACAGAAGCGTGCTGTGAAGCCTGCTCTGGTTGTTTAGTCTTTAAGACGCCTTCTTCTGGTGGTAGAATGTGGGTTATTCAGAGAAATGTGTTAAAAGTGGCCTCTCTTTATTTCAAATATTTAGTTTTAAGAAAGAGATAAATGGATAAATGTAGACTTGCTATTACTATTACAGATCCTCTTATTTAATGCCTATTTCCTGGGAAATAATTCTGTAAATGTTGTGCTTTGATGATCTAATGGTTTTTTTTAATGGTATGATTATAGGGAACTATTTCTTGCATTTTGCTGTAAAACAAACAAACAGAAAACTGTTACAGACCTTTTAATGTCACGTGGTGTCTGAGGTGAAACTTCAATATGAGGAAATTGTCTGCCAAAGTGTTCTGTTGGTTTCTAATTAACGTATTATTTATGGCAGAAATATGATGGCTCAGTCAGATTTAGATCTAAAAGAGACGGCTCTGAAAGAGGATTTGAAGTTTTACTTCATGAACCCATGTGAAAAATACAGAGCAAGACGTCAAATACCATGGAAACTGGCTTTGCAGATTTTGAAGATACTTATGGTTACTACGCAGGTAATCCTTCCTCTGTTTTTACTCTTAGAAAGCGTAGCAGCGATGTGCAGGAGAAGCAGGTCTGTGGTTCTGGGCCTTTGCTGTCCCGGGATATTTGTTACTGACTTGAACTTCCTGCTTCAGTCCAGAAGGAAAAAAATACTATGAAAGGTGCATCGAGGGGGGGGAGAATAACATAAACTAGATTACAAAAGCCTCCTGGAGATTTTGGGGCAGTATTTGACCAGCTATTTTGCTGTTTTTAAAATAACATTTTAAAGCAAATTACTCTTCCCACTAAATCCAACACTGTCTTCAAGCTTGCTGTCACAGTACGGCTCTGTGTTCTGCTTCCTGTTACGTTCATAGATTATAGTTTCACTGGACTGTTTTAAAAGTGATATTTCTTGAAATCTAGGTAGTAACTTGAAATGTACATGTTCAACGTGAAAATGCTGCAGCCTCTGGTGGTGATGGGGATGACTGGGCTACTGGAATTGGACGTGCCCCTTGCTTCTGTCAGCAAATGATGCGTTTCACAGTCGGGTGCCTACATAGGTAGAGGCAAACGAGAGGGTGGTTTTTAAACTGCACTGGTATCACAGTGTAGTTGGTTAATTTACAGTCCACTAAGAAATGGTGACGGGACATATGTATAAGTAGAAATGATTTTTCTGGACCTTTGAAATGCAGGACTGACATCTGACACTTTGCAAGTACAGCTAAATATACAACTCCTAAAAATATGCTGAGTTGCAGGATTCCAGGTTTGTGTTTGACTTGCACTTGAAGTGCAACCCCGGCTTATGTGTCCCTGTGTTTTATTGACCGCTCTCGCTCTTCATCTCCCCGCTGGAAAGACGCGCAGGCTCTCTGGCCCCGCTGGCACAGCACCAGGCCTCTGCTCTGCCGTGCTGTGCCGCAGTCCTGCGGGGCTCTGTCTGCAGGCGGGAGTGGGGTGCAGTGGTCGGTCTCTCTAGGCAAGGGTAGCTGAAATAGGCTATTTACACTAGTGCTGGCACAACTGCTACCTGTAGTGTCAGAGCTGCTGAGAACAGGGAGCGTATTAAGATGTTGGGGGGGAGGAGGGTTGGGCAGTGCGAGCACAGCGTAAGCTAAGAGGACAGGTTGCCCCACCTTACTTTACTGGCAGCTGCACCTCAGATGTGGGTTATTGCACTCTCTTCGAAGGCAGGGCAGTAGCCTCCTTTGTGTGTGAGCAATGAGACAAAATACAACTTCACACGGCTCTGAAAAGGTTCAGTACTTTCAATCTATCCTAACCTACTGACTTAAATTCTTGGGGGAGTCACTGAATGTGTAATTTTTGTCTGCTGTCCTAGTCTCCTGCTATCCTTTTTGAGCAGAAGGGGTGCTCTGCTGCTTGGCTTTCAAAGGCCACAAGATTTTCTGGGTTGCTGCTTAGGACTTTTCTTGTCGGCCCTGGGTCTTGCTCAGTTGCCAATCTGGTAGTTGGCAAGAAAAGGAAAATAGAGTTTCTGAAGGAAAATGTGTTGCTGCTCTGCAGGCAGGTCTCAAATATGAGCTAATAGTAAATGGACAGGTTCAACAAGCATCTCTCTGTTTCAGAGTGAGGGCAAGACCCTTGAAGGACAACCTAGGGGTAAGTTAAGCCTCCTTCTAGCTTCTTCTGCCTGATGCCAGCCTGTTAGTCGTGACATGTGTGGCTTCTTCGGTGTGGTGCGGCAGCTGGGCTATCTGTGCCCGACTGAAAAGCAGAAGAGGCTTCTCTCCCCGTATGGGGAGTAAGTTTTACTCCAGCGCTGTGCTGAAATCCCCTAGGGAGTCCCCTGAGGAAATCCTGATGAGTATGTTTTATTTCCCTGTATTGCAGCTGGAAGATCCCTGATTTTTTTAGAGATACTAACTAGAGTGCTGCAGATTTATTTGTAGCACTCAGTGATTTTTTTGCAGTCAACTGAAGATATAAATAGTTGATTTAAAATTTGACTGAAAGTATGAAGATAAAGTTCTTAATCTGAAGACTGTATATACCTGGCAGAGCTGACATCCCCATTTCTCTGTCCTGGCTGTGACTTTGCTGTACAACCAAACAGCCTTGCACTAAATAGTCCTGCTGCATGTATTCTTTTAGCCTGGCCCAGGTCTAAGTGATCACTATCTAGGACAAAAGATGACTTATTCCACTGAAGGCGTAAAACAGTGCTTTCCAGTTTCCATTGTTTTGAATGAAGGAATTTGGATGTTAGTGGACCCTGCCTGTTTGCTTTTGGGGATTTCTAAGTTCACAGTTCTTTTGCTTGCAGTTTCTCACTTACTTCTTCCCTACTTCTGCCAGTTTCTTGTGGGGCTTGGAAACTCCATGCAGTAATGGGGCAGTTTCACATTTGCTGTTAGTAAGTAGTTTAAACCTAAGATGAAGAGTTAGCTGTTTGGGGCTTGGGATATCCTCCTGCTACTATGCCTGTGAAGAAACTATTGTTGCTTGATTTTTAAGCTTCTAGGCTCCATTTATGTATTTTCCTTGGTGGCGGTGGAAATGGGAGCATCCATATCGTACGGCAACACAAATCCTGAGTAGTAACCCTGCTGTCTGCTGCTGCTTCTTATTATAGCCTCCTTAACCAGCACCTGGGTCAGGCAGGTGATGCTTTTTGTTGCTGTGGGGTCCCACATAGGTTTGCTCTAATCCTGTGCCATGCCAGAGGTAGGAAGAAAGTGCAGGAATTTGTCCCATAGCAAAGCAGGGCATTTCTGGAGTAGCAGGCTGCACTTGTAGGTTAGCTCTTCTGCCATTTGCATCCTCAATGAAAGCTTTAGCAAATTCCAGTTAGAGTTGTTGGTCCAGGATGTGTGAAAGGTGGCGGTGATCTAGCTGTCTGTTTAGTTGCTGCACTCTGAGTTTTAGAATCGGTGGGAGACTTTGATTTCTGTTTCTCTTACCCTGCATGTGGTAACCTTGACTTTAGTAGTCAAACGGCATTAGTTAACAGATTCTTTGCTCCTATTGTAGCAGGGTTACAGCAACAGGCACGTTTCTGGTTTGTATTTATTTTAATTCAAAGCTGTTTCCAAAATGTTGCTGCTTGACCAGTGTTCAAAATCCAAATTTGTTTTTTTCTCTTGTCAGCTTATTTTTTTTGGTTTGAGTAACCAGTTGGTGGTCTCATTCAAAGAGGAAAACACTATTGCTTTTAAACACCTATTCCTGAAAGGCTATTCTGGAACTGATGAAGATGACTACAGCTGCAGTATATATACACAACAGGATGCTTATGATAGCATTTTTTATGTTATTAATCAGGTAAGTGTGTGTGTTTATAATGAACAGTGTTAAAGCTGAAGCTATAGCTATAAACGTCTGCGAAGGTTCTGGTTTTCTGTTGCCGTTCTGGGATTTCAGTTTTGATATTTCAGTAAATTGGTGTAGGTGGGGTATCCTGAATTTTGTGTCTAGATGTCTGCATTTTTGTCTCTTGGAGACAAATCTAAACCAAAATTTTACTCAGTTAGTGCATAGTACTGAAATCCAGCAAGTTTGAAAATCAGTCATCTTGCATGAACTAGAACCTTTGTTTAGGTCTTACTTTGAAGAGCTATGGGCCTGAATATACCTATGCATGGTATTCAAAAAATTTGTGCTTACAGCTATGCTGAATTGCAGCTTTGTAGTGAGTGCCAGAGGCCTCAAAATGGGGAATACAGTACTTCCAGGAATGTAGGGGCACTCGCCCTGGTTAGGGATGGTATTTTAAAGAACAGTCCCTTTACAATTGTGGGAGGAAGGTGAATAAATCTAGGATGAAAATTCAGTAAACATTTTTGTATTTAATATTAATACATTCAGAAGTCATGAGATGAAAAGTGTGTGTGTAGGAAATGTCTCTTATGTTTGGGTATGACGATAAGCCCAGAAACGGTTCACATGGGATGAAGATGGCTTTAAACCACCTTTCATTTTCCCTGACCTTGGGACATCAGCTCTGACGCTTGGTTTAAAGCAGTTTTGCTGCCAGTTATGCCCAGCAGTCGCAGTGGTGCGAAGGCTATGCCTCCTTCTTAAACATGCACTTGTGTGGGGGCTTGCTGCTCCTCACCTCCTTTTTAAAGATGCACTTGTGTGGGGGCTTGCTGCTCCTCGGCCACCTCCTCTAAACTACAGCAGAGCCATCAACAGATCAAACGTACTGTCTCTGCTGTGCTGGACAAGGCCAGGACTCTCACTTCTGTATGTTAAATGAGTGTTGAAGTAGTTTTCTCAGTCTTCCCTTGAACTTTCAGTATTGCCGCTATTTCTGCTATAAACTGTGCTTTTTTTTCTTCCTTGCTTGCTTTGTCTCACTTTCCTTCTTTTGTAGGCACTAAGGCTGAGGTGAAGTCCAGATAGAAGACAGTAGAGAAATAATAGCTTTATATCCTCAAGAATGAGCCAATGTGTGATACAGACATCAGACAAAGGTCACTTCATAAAATGTCTGTTGTATAAATGTAGACATTAGGGAAATTTAAACTTGTGTAATCTGGGTTTTTTAGTGTTCTGTGGTGTTTCTGAGGCTTTTTTTATCACATGTAAGTGTGCTTCCCGGTGAACATTATGACTGGTGTTGCTTTTTGTTTGTTTGTTTTGTTTTGCTTTGTTTTTTAAAGGATGCCTTCTAGGAAGAGACAAGCCAGCTGGCTCCTAAGCTAAAAGCAATGCTTTTTTGTTTTGAGATGGGCAGCTAGAAGCCATAGGTTTTGGGTTTTTGTTTTGAGTTTTATTTTGAAATGCATGGTTGGGGGGGGTTGCAGGGGCAGAGGAAGCAGAAGGATAGGATATGATAGAAGATGGTAATAGTGCACAGCAAAACTGGAGTTGTAAAAATGGAATTTTAGGCTTTGTATGATGTGCCACTGCGATATTTTCAGTCTGCAAAAAACCCCCCCCAAAACCCCCCATACTTTCCACGTGGAAGAGTACGCAGCTTTTCCTTACTCCTTTCCTGGGTCCAATTTGGAAGCTTCTATTACAAAGAAGCTGTGCGGAGTTGTTATGCCTGTACCCTGCCTGCGGCAGAGTCTGGAGGACCAGGATGTTCTGCTGGCTGCTCTGCCTGAGGCTGCTTAGAAACATGCAAACGGGAATTTTGCTTTTACTGTTTTGTGGTGTTGTTTGAAAGTGGCCCATGAGTAACCCAGAGCCACGTGTGACGCTGTCAGGAGGGCAGAGCCTGAAAGCCCACGTGGACAGAGCAACGGCTGTTAGATGGAGTGATCTGGAGATGTCCTCAGAGGGATATGGAGTTGTGACTAACTACTGTTTCCACTCACTTGACCTGCCTTAGTCAGACTTGGCTTCCTTAGTTTACTTTAAGATAACGTTCTGACAGGGTACGGCGGCTGTGCTTTTCACCCAGGCTATCTAAACCTGTTGGAAGCTTAGCTGTGAGGAGTCGGAAGCAGCACTGCGAGGCAGAGCTTTGGATGGAAATGTGGTGGTTCCTGTTACAGTTCATTTGGACATGGAGCGTGTGGTTGTTAATGACCACTGGGACTTTGTGCCCCACACGATGGGCTAGTGGCCATAATGCCCATAGGAAGGAGGAAATAAGATGACACTGAATGATGCATAATAACAAAATCCTTGTTTAAGGGGAAAAGGGTCTAATCTGTATCAAAGAGAGCTGAACAATTTTTTTAAGGAATGGGAAGCCTTGTCTGACTTCCCACATTTATTTACCTCCTGGGAGGTAAATGCTTCCTTCAGAGCAGACCAGCGCTGTATGCTGCCCCGAGCTCACTAGGTGAGGTGATGATAAAAACTAATGAATTACTAGATGTTCATGCCTTCCTCCTCAAAGGGCCAGGGGTTCTATCTGGCTTCTCTTGGACAATGTTAGCTGGTGCTAAGCTGAGTTCACGGTTAGTCATTGATCTCCTCAGCTGTCGAGGAGTGAAGAACCACAGGGAGAGCTGTGCCCCAGGGGTTTGCCTCGCTTGTGCAGGACTGGAAGGTGTGACTCCAAGGGTCAGAGGACGTATCTTGCTTCCAGCAGACACTGAGGACATGTGGAAGGCAAGTCAGGAGAGGACTGGCCTTGAATGGGGTTCTTCGGTGGTGCTCAGGGCTGATCCATGCGTGGACAATGCTTGGCTTGGCATAGCTTTATTCGCTTCCACTTGTAGTCCTTGTTTTCAAGCATATCTTAACATGTGAAGAAGGTGACTTATGCTATATTTAGAGCAAATGAAAAAGAAAGTTCCTTCCTCACAGGCATGTTTTCAGTTGCTTCTGTGCTTGTGTAAAGCAGGCAGGCTAAATTACTTTTGGAGGCTGCCCAAGCTCTGTGTATGTTCCTTGGCTGCTGCTTATATAGCGAACGCGTGGCTTCCCTCTTCCGTAGTCACACAGGGAGCAGCTTTGGTTTTACTCTTGGGGGTGGATTTGATAAGAACTGTGATTTGGATTGTATGTAAAGCAATCAAGTTTCAAGTGGTGTGAAAACTAACACCTTCATGAGATAAATACGTAAGATATCCATGGAGTGTGTGTGGTTAGTAGCAATGCTGCACTGAAGTCACTGCCAGGCAACTGATTAAAAGCTGTCTGCTGGCTTGCTGTCTGGCACACGGGTAATCATTTGCAGGCAGCCCATTTAAGTATGGGGCTCTCAGTCACTGTGTCATCAGGATGCAAATCACTACTAATTAGTGGCCAGCAGCCCTCTTAGCTTCCCATGAGATATCCACTCTCAATTTACAGACTTTATGTGAAAGTAAAGATTTTTTGGTTGTGGTTTTTTTTTTTTTTAATGTAAAAAGCTATATTGATACACATAACTTTGCGATTGCAAGTTACTATCTAATGCAAAAAAGACTATCTCTGTAACTTCTGCTTCTGTTTTTTTTTTTTTTTTTTTTTAAACTAGTACAAGCGATTAAAGAACATATCCCTGGGGACGCTTGCTTATGAACATGAAGGATCAGGTTTAAAAATCTGTAAACAACAGTACAAGAAAGGCACGATGCTTCCTTCCAATGATACGCTGAACATAGATGTTTCTACTGAAACAGGTATAGTATTGTTGTACTAAAAATGTCTTGCAGTGGAGTACTTATATTGTAATACTAAATCAGTAAAGTTTAAAACCAATAGCTTTTTGCCTGGCAATCATAGGAACATTAACATGCCCTTTGCCTATTTCCCTCTTGGGTTTTAGTACCTGCCTGGAAATGGCAACTGTGTAGACTATAGGAAGCTCTTTTCAACTGCTGTCATTAGTGGGTTGTGGGTGGGTTTGTGGGTTGGTTTTTTTGTGTTTTTTCTTTTTTTCCTTTTTTTGTCCCAACCCCCTTCCCCCATGCAGAAAGTTCAAATACAGAATTCTGGATGCTGGTCAGTCTGTACCTTCAGTGGGTGGGTGCCCTTACCACCTCTCGGAGCTGAGTCCTTACTGCTAGCCTGTCAAGATTTACTCCATGAATCTGCTTCTGATCCCGCTAGCTGGGGCTTTCTATGGATAGTTTTGCTCAAAATTAACATTTTGCCTGATTAGGACTTGCCATTCAACCTGATTATCTCAGTTTTATGCTGCTCTCTATGTGAAGTTTTTAAGATTACAGCTTTTCCTTTTTTCCTCCCAGAATGTATCTTTTTTAAGCCACAGGAGCTAGCTGGTAAGAAGGCTGAACTGAAGCTGAACTCCTCTTTTTTCAATCTTGAATTTTACAGGTAAAGTGGTGGTGGGGATTTTCTTATTTTTAACTTGTCCTTTCATATGAATATGGTGGATTCTGAGTTGTGCAGTTTCTTTGCTTTGTGTATGTGTGTATTTTTGTGTGTATTTTTATATATATTTATACACTTTTTAAAACATTCAGGCTTATACAGGTTGAAATCTCCTTCAAGCTGAAAGGCATTGCTCTACAGACAATCCATGCCCGTGAATTGCCTGACTGCTATGCATTTCAAAATACTGTAAGTGAATATGGGGTATGGCACTTCCAACACTGTATATATAACAAGAGCTTAAGCTAAGGGGTAGTCATCATGCTTATATTTAGGCTGCAAGGGAAAAGCAGTTGAGCATGTCCTGGCCCTTACCCCTCCTTCCCAAAGGTTGCTGAAATGGTATTGCCAAGGGACAATATTATTTTGTATCATATTCCAGGGGTAACTTCATAACCTGAGAAGGAGATAAGTAACTGTTATTCTTCTAAAGGTTAAACTTGAAGTTTGGCTTCTTGGAATACTGCTTTTTATGCTATACATGACAAATTCTTAAATTATGTCTCCACCAACACTTATGGTGACAGCTTTCTTAAAGCTTACCTGACCAACAAATATTAATGCATATTATGTCAAAGCACTTATCAAGCTTTTTTTTTTATGGAATGAAATTTTGTGGGTCTTGTTTCTGATATACTCTTGTGTTTCCAGATAACTTTCAATAATAGAGCCCACAGTGGAAAAATCAAAATCTATTTTGATAGTGACACTGATATTCAAGAATGTAAAGACTGGCACATATTTGGCTCTGGTAAGTATGGTGCATGTGTGTTTGCATGATAGCAGTGTTAAACATCTCCTGTTGTTTCCCCCGCTCTATAACAGTCTGTCTAGCAAGACATTCCCCATCCTGTTCATCAACTGATATGAGTAAGCCAAGGAAAATGCCTGATTTGGGTTCACATGATGGCTTATAAACCTGTGGATGAAAAAAATACAGTACAGAAAGTCAAACAAGTTTCTAATTGCAGGTCATGGAATGAGAAATAAGGTGGGATTTTTTTGTTTGATTTTAATTTAATGATGTTGGTATGGGCCAAAGACTGCATTTCTTTTACCTCGTGTAGTTGTAACACTGCTGGAGTACAGATGGACAGATGAACTTAGTGCAAAAAGGGAACACTTGTATTAACATACCCATATTTGGTTTTATTTTGAAGAACTTGAACATGCTTTTCACTCTTGTGGCCCAATCTCCATAGCTGCAGAAAGAATATTTCTTGTAACTCATCTATTTATGGGGTGAGAGTGTTTAAATGCAAAATATGTGACATTTTGTAACAATTTGTGCTTGGAGACATGTGAAAAGACTAACTCTACTTCCTTTCTTTGACTCTTTATAGTTCTCCAGAAAAACACTCAGTATATTCTAGTCTTTGATGGATTTGTCATTTTAAGTTGCTTTGCTTCTCTCATCCTCTGCACACGATCCATTGTTCTTGCCTTGCGACTACAAAAAGTAAGTCCAGTGCTCGTAATCTCAATGCTTATTTTGTCTTTGTCTTGTTTGCTGCTTGTCAAGGGATATGTTTTGAAATATTGGGTAGTATATCTGTTGCAGAATGTTGCTCTCTTACCATATATCTATCTCTAGAAAGGACGTGTAGATGTCTGTGATGAAGAGTTGCTAGCTGAATGGGTTTTTACTTCTGTTTGTGTAGTGCTGTAATATGAAGTATTTTGTTGTATCTCTCGAGGGCAAAAGAAGCAGACTTTTTTTTTTTTGTGCAAGACTTAATTTTCTCCAGGATTTTATGCAAAAAAACTTCTGAATCTTTGTACTGGTAACAGCCAACACATCCTGCACCTTCAAAGCATGAGTTCTTCCTTCCCTGGCTTCAGAGTAGAATTCCCATAGAGGTCTTGTCATAAATTAATGCTTTAATGAACATCCCTCAAAGGCAGCTCTAACTGGAGAAAATGTAAAGCATAGCATATAGCCTAGCTCTGGCTGGTTTTTTTGGTCTTTCTGGGGCTGGAACTGCCCTTTTTGAGTTCTGTCCTTTTTCTCCCTCCACAATCCCTGATCACCATCTGCTGTCACCTTCCCTGCTCACCCTCCTTTGCAGACTGAGACTAGCCCTGTCTGACTTCATCTCAAGCTCCTTGCAGAGCTTCATGTGAGCAAACTCTGCTCTTCTGGTCCAAATACTGATACAGAAACACAAGCTGGGCCCTGAGATGTGTCAGCTTATAACCATTGATACAAACTTTGCAAGCATTCGGCTTATAGGAGTTGGAAAAAGAGTTCAGGATAGGTAGGATATGAAAGCACAGATACTTGTTTATCTTGTTCAATATATCCTTTTTGTAGCTTGTAAACAAGACAAGGGTGAAGAGGACACAATTCAGCAAAGGCATTGTCAAACTGCTGTCAGGAATAGGGACATCAGCATTTATTCATGAGCAAAAAGAACAAGTGAAAGCAGATAGGCAGTGTTGGGTGTGGGAAGTGATATTGTCGGCGCTATTGGAAATGAGAGCTCTTGCCTTATAGTTGTATTTCAGTTATTAATTCTCTTTTTCACTCCTGTAGTTGGGGGGCTTTGCTCTATTGGAGGCGGATAGAAATTTTTGTCAAGGGGGCTCAAAAGGGGATAACAAGCCATGGTTAGGCTAGTGGGGATTGCTTATGAAGTCAGCTGTTCTGTGGAAAGTTGGTTTTCACTGGCCTAAACCCATCTTAATTTTTTTCCTATTTATTTCTGTTGCTATTGAGAATGAGTTTTAAGCTATTGTTCCAGCTAATGCTATAGGAAAAGGGGGTATGTGAAACTTGAGTATTGCTGTACTACTGGGGCATCTGTACATATTTTTCATCTAAGGTGACCTGTAACTATAAACATCTAAATGCTTGTCAATAGAGATTTGTGAACTTCTTCTTGGAGAAATACAAGCGTCATGTCTGTCATGCTGATCGCCTGGAGTTCATAAATGGATGGTATGTCCTGGTAATTATCAGTGATGTGATGACAATCATTGGGTCAATCCTAAAAATGGAAATAAAAGCCAAGGTGAGAGTTTAATATTTCAGATAAAATACTAGTCATGTAATGTGTTTTAACTTGGGGCAAATGAAAGTGAGCTATCATAGTCACTAGTCATCTTGTTTACTTTTGCTAGTTCTTATTTCTTCATTTCCTAGTGCTAATTTGACTGATAACTGTTTTCAGTCCCTTTTCCCCAAAGTCTTTCGGTAAGACTATGTAAGCTATTTAAACATCTTATTCCCACAGTGCTAAGTCCCGTAATCCCCGGTATAGGGCCTGTGGGTAGACAGTTCCTAACAAAAAAACCCCCCAAATTTGGGTTGTGTTGTTTCTGTAAGAAGTAGTAGCACATGTTGTACAGGGAAACCGAGTCATCGCCTTGGCTAAAACAGGGGTCTTGATGGCTTGTGGGACTGGAAACATGGCTGTTACAGCTTGCTTTCCTGGCCTGTCCAAACTACAGGCACAGACAGTGTCACCTGCTCGTCCTTGACCTCCCAGCCTGGGCTTGCTGAAATCAATGTGTTTTGTCCAGCTGGCGGCTCTTCAGGGGTTTTTTTGGTTTGATTTTTTGTTTGGTTGTTTTTTTTTCCTTCAATAGAGATGTATGTCAACAATTCATGTGTTCACAAAACTTTGTATTCTGGGACAAACAGGGTAGGTAGTGTGCTGCTCCTGCTTCATGTGTGCTAAGGCTCAAAGGGCAGATGCCCAGAGTGGCCTTCAGAGGAGCCATTTGAGAACCTCCAGCTGTATGGTGAGGTGGGGGGATGAGGGTAGGAAATCTTGAGCTAGATGGGTATCTCGTGCTTATTGCAACCAGTTCTAGCCTTCTAAAGTAAAATGCAAGTAGAATTGGTTATAAACTTCACTGGTAGTAAAAATGATGTTCAGGCTCCGAACAGCTGGCAACCTCTTCAGAGATGTAAATGCATGTAGCATGGGAAAGGGCTGTAGTCCTTAGGCTCACTTTTCATTTAAATGATGGCTCATGTTTTACTAAATAGCGAATGAGAGCTTGTTTGCCTAACAATAGCATATATTAACCTTTTTTTAAACAAAAATTCGGAGATATTCAATCTAACATTAAAACTGTCACAACCAAGGTGAAGGCTTTAGTTCTTCATGCAAAACTACACGAATATCAGCGTAGATGTGCTTTCATTTGCAGCACTATTGCATTTGGGTGATGTCACTAAATAACTGCAGTTCACTTTGGTCTGATTTTTGTGATGTAGCAACATCCTTTCAGTATTGGACTGCCCTGCTTTGTTAGTTTGAACTGCTGGAACTTGAATAGCTGTCAAGCTGACATACCTACCGCTTTAACTTGACCACCTGCTCTGTTTGGATCCCCCAGAACCTCACAAGTTATGATGTCTGCAGCATTTTACTTGGAACATCAACTTTGTTTGTCTGGGTTGGAGTCATCAGATACCTGGGATATTTTCAAACCTACAATGTAAGGCAGGAATTAAATATTCAACAATAAAAGCATACATTTGTCACTCTTACTCAGGTCTCTCTAACTTGTGGCTTTTTTCCCTTCTCCTTTCTTCTGTCCTGACATGTAGGTGCTCATTTTAACTATGCAGGCATCATTGCCCAAAGTGCTAAGGTTTTGCTGTTGTGCTGGGATGATTTATCTTGGCTATACTTTCTGTGGTTGGATTGTCCTGGGACCTTATCATGAAAAGGTATGTACTCCTTTTCTGGTCTAATGATGTGTGAATATCTGTGTGTTTATAGTTCCTAGTTATAAAAACAGAAATAGGTCTTAAATTCATGTTTTTGTTTAAAAGCTGAAACATGAAGAACACTGGAGTGTTTCTCCTTCCATGTATACCTCCTGCTGCCTGCTCCATTTAACAAAATAACTGTATTCTTGCTTTCCCTGTGTGCTTGAACTCAATGTAATCTCAAACACAAGGCTGTGTTTGTGATGATTGGATGGTTTGACCAGGCAATGTCTGGCTGGGGACTAGAGGTAAATTGGTCTACTCTTTCGCCCTCTTCTGGCAGTCCCAGTTCAGTTGGGTTAGAGAGGCACGAGTTCACCGTTACCGTTTCTAGGAATCTCCCTGACTCTGACTCTGTTTTTCCAAATCTTTCCTGTGCCATGTAACTTCAGCTCCTAAATCTTGACTCGTAAAGGGGTGGATGAATGCTTATCTTGTTTACTTTGCTTCCTATGTGTAGGTGTGTTGTGGGGTTGGTTTGTTTGTTTTTTATTTTTGAGGTTGATATCGAAACATGTGCCCGGTACATCTTCTTGTCTGAAACCTGGGTACAGCAGTAAGGCTTTGTATATTCCAAAACACAAGCAAAAAAACCCGCAAAGCTTGTTTGGTTTTTTTTTTTCTTGGCAGATGCTCTGTGTGGCAGTTTGAAAAGAGGCAGATTACTGTTGTAATAAATTCTAGATGTGCATTAATCAGTAACAAATGTGTGACTTCTCGTTCTCGATTTCTGGTTATACACATATATTGTAACAGATACACATGCTGCAGTGCTTGCTTCAGCTTCTTATACCCCCAGAGCTCGGCTTCCTCTAACATAATGTAATTCTCTCCTTTGAGAAATGTAGGTATTCAGTCTGCACATATTTTACGTTGATGACAATACATTTCTCCATGGGATGCTGGATGCTGTGGGATCCTCAGTCATACTAGATGCTCAGCTGTTTATAAGAGGCACAGCATAAATACTGTTGTAGCTTCCCTGCAGCAAGTGCATTAATTATCTGAGCAAAAGGAAACGTAGTCAATAATATGCTTATCTATGAGAATGTTACCTCCTGCTAAATATCACAGATCAATGTCAAGGAAAGCGCCTGCGGTTGTGTGGGGTTTCCTGTTTGTGGCAGTTCCCCCGTGCCCCGCGGGAAGGCAGTGTGGCACTGCGCGGAGCAGGCAGAGCCCAGGGCTGCCTTCGCCGCTCTCCGGCTGCGTGAGCTGTCCCTGGTAAGAAATGGGAAGAGCCTTCCCTGCTGTGCAGCTACGCAGGAGAGAGTGCTCAAAAATTCTGAAGGCCTTAGCTCAAAAACATAAAAAACATAGGAATAGTATGGGTTTTTTTTTTTCCTTCTACTACTACAGCCAGCGAGAGGGAGCGAGAATCCTGCATTTTGTGTTATGTCAATCCAGGGGCTTATAGGTGAGCAATCCTTAGCGGGTTTTTCTCTGTACCCATGCATCAAAACTTGTGGATTGCTCAAAAATTACCCATGCCATGCACCTCTTTTTCTCAGAAAATGTGCTGCTGGGTCTCATAATGGCTTTAGAAATAAATAAAAATAATAATAATAAAAAATTAAGCCATAGGTAAGACCAGACCTGCTGTTCCTGTGCAACAGTATGTTCTCTTTACAAACATATGCCTCTTGACATCTTGTTTTCAGTATAGGACCACAATTCAAGTGAGTGTAGTCATGTTAATTCATTGATAATAGCTACATTAAAACATTGTGCGTTAATTCATATTGTCCAATAAAGTATAGTTTAAAAATCCAGTTATTTGGAGGGACAGAGCATGGTGGGAAGTGTGCTTACCTGGTTGCTGAATGGAATTTAACCTCAGGGCATGTTCCAGCTTGGGGAAATGGAGTTAGAAATTTAAGAGGATGTCCTTGAAATGAAACCATGATTTTGTCCAGGGTGTGCTTACTAGCTTCACAGTACAGCTATAGCTTTTACCTACAGCTCGGGGTTTTCTGAATGACAGACAGATGATGTTATCACAAGACTTTAGACCATTTGAGCTCTGAAGGCTATATGCTATCTCTAACTTCTCAGTACAATATTGATTAATTACCCCTACTCCGGTAATGCTGCAGAGCTGGGTAACCAGAGGATGTGGATTCTGTTCCCAGCATACCACCACTGATTTACTGTATAGGTTCTCTGAAGTCACTTCATCTATGTGCTTTGGCAAACAGAATGATATTTTTCCTGCAGGTCTAAAATAGCTTAAAATTCAGTAACTTAAACTTTCCGTGGTGGTCAGTTACTGGCTGTTTTGCCTGTTGAGCATCACAAGTTTATTTCTTGATAATAAATCTTCTTATTTCTGGTGTCAATGCTTAGCCAAGATTATATTTCTACATGGTTCTATTAGTGACATGTATGTTTTGGTCTGAATATACAGGAAAGAAAGTGTGGTAGCATTTGATTGACTGGGTTGGCTTTTTTCTTCTGCTATGAGTAAAAAAAAAAAAAAAAAATTACTTCTGTTTTTATAACACTTTTCACTTTCCCTTTAATCTGGATGATTGATTTTCACATTCTATCAATAATTTGTACTCACTGTTTTCTAGTTTGAAGATCTGAACACAGTGGCTGAGTGTCTATTTTCTTTGGTCAATGGTGATGATATGTTTGCAACGTTTGCTCAAATCCAGCAGAAGAGCACGCTGGTGTGGATGTTCAGTCGGTTATATCTGTACTCCTTCATTAGTCTGTTTATATACATGATCCTCAGCCTTTTTATTGCACTCATTACCGATTCTTATGACACCATAAAGGTAAAACATTTTTTTTTTCCTATTACACTTCTAATCAGTTTGGTATTCATTCTTGTTAATCACTCAACACCACACTATGTAGCATTAGTTATGATGACTGGTAAGACTATTAAAATCTCTTAGCTTAGTCTGTGGTGAAATTGGGAGGATGACTGGGTAGTCATCCAAATGACTACGCAATAATTGGTTTGGAAAATCATCCTTAATGTGTATCCCTGTTTTGTATTTTCTGCTGCTTCACCTGGGTTCAAGAAGGTAACAGCTAATGGAAACATAAGTGGAAAGATGAGTGGAAAAAGTCAATTTTTAAGTATAGTTAGACAGAGACGGATAAGTCCTGTTTGAAGTGAACGTTTCTTGCCGTGGCACCAGAAGCTGAGGTTGGGAAGGGTTTGCTGCCATCTCAGAATATCCCCTTGGGAGGAGTGTGGCAAGGGCCAAGCAGATAACTCTAAACTCATTTAGATGTCCAGGCTTGCTTAATGTGCTGCTTGGAAATGTGTGGGTAAAAGGAAATGTCCTCTGAAAGACCCACTACTTCTCGTTCAAGTTATAATTGCATCATCCATTTCCAGTATAAACTGGCTGAAAGTGAAATGAAGTTTTCAGTAATTACCTTTTGTTTTTGTCCTCTAGTGCTGTCTTCCCTTCGTGCTCCTGGTAGCTGCAGTAACCGGTGGGAAGGCAATGTGGATCATGCTCTTTAGCTCTCATCCTTTCTTGTCTTAGTGTCAGATAAACAGGCCAGCAGAATAAGCCTAGTCTGACTTGAACCACAACTTCGAGACTGAGCAAGAGCTCTACTTTCCTAAGCATCTCAAAATACAACTTAACTGTCTGTCTTCTGAGTTTATTGGATGGTCTGACCTGCGAAACTGTTTTACTGTTACTCTTCCCTCTGAGCACTTCATGTGGATCAGTGGGGAGCCATTTCAGTGCTGAACTGGTGTTTTGCAGAGCATTTCTTCAGCGTGGCAATGCTGAATATCCATGTTAGGGCCCTTCAAATCCAGCCCAAATTGGGGTTCCTAGGGCAAATGAGCCCAGAGCACTCTCAGTGAGCACAGCAGCTGATGTGAACAAGGGAAATCAATGCCAGTATGACTTCAGATCACTTGCTTGGTCTTATGGACGGCAAACAAAATGTAGGAGAATCTATGAACAATATGAATTTTATGTCACTTAGATTGCTTTGTTCCACCAACTACATGTGTGGTGTTTTTAGGACGGGATTGTTATTTTTTTTCTTCATACAGCAATACTGAACAAATGAACCAAATAGTCCGGTTTTGGCTATCACACTCTAGAGGAAATTTTAGAACACTTCACGCCCAGTAACTTCTCATGTGTTGTAAATAAAATGCTTTCTCTTTCAGAAGTACCAACAAAGTGGGTTTCCAGTAACAGATCTACATGAATTTCTAAAAGACCATGGCAGTATTGGTTACAGAAAAGAACGGACTTCCATGCCATTCATCTGCTGCTGTAGGAGGTCAGTAGGGTGTTTTTAATGAGTGTTTTTCTCAGAAGTACACCAGTTAGCTTCTCACTGCAAAGTGCTGTTTCACAAATGTTGGAGCATCCAGAATTCAGCCTGTGGAATATGTGGAGTCTGTTGTTCCTCTTGTGCTTTACTTGGTGTTAGATCTTTAGTTTGCTGATGGTGCAGGGGTGGCAATTCTGAGCTTAAATGCATGTTTTAAGTGTTTCGCTCATATGAAAACTACCATGCAGGAACTGGTGGAAGGTGATGGGAGGACTGGAGAGTGTAACATGGAACTGCCAAGGAGTCAAGAGCAAACTAAGTCTCTGCTTCTTAGGGTTTTGCAAGTCGTCTGTTTCTAAAAAGCTTTTCCACTAGGCTGGGAGTAGTAGCAGAAAGCAAGAGAATGTGATTCAGCCAGGGACCAGTACTTAATCCCAAAGCTATGCTGTGTCTGTGAGGCAAACTGGTTCAATACCAACACTTTTCAATCCCAACTGGTGTAACAAATCCTATTTTAGCAGTAGGATACTTGTCTACTTATATACTGAGGCTTTTGTGAAATGCAACTTTATACTTCTGATGTACTCTGGCAGAAGGAAGCCTCATAGCCAAAAAGGAGCATGTGAGATGATGATGGGCAGGTATCCCAGCAGTTGCTGTGGACACTTGAAAGCCAACTAGTTAATAAGAACTCCAGTCAGGAGTCAGGATCAAAACTCAGCTTGGTTTTCTATGAGTAAATGGTTCCTATTGCATTTCTTGCTGAATGAAAAATTGTGAATTTTTTCTCTTGCAGACAACAGAGTGATGACAACTTGATACTTATTAATTGATGATTACACATTGAAATTCACCACTAATATATGCAAAGAAAGCACAGTTGCGTGGAGAAGCATAATTCTCCAAATTGCAATGAAACCCACTATGTGGACCTGCCTCGTTGTGAACAGACTAATCTTACCTAATTAAGATGTTGGGGGAAGAAAAGCTGCTAATGTGACATCAGCTGGCTGACCAGGAGGAGAGCCCAGAAGCTACAACTGCAAGAGAGCTGTGAAGAACTCTGTATTCTTGCCCCAAGTTCTGTCACGTTAAAGAAGGCTGATCCTTGAGCAGTGTCCGTGGGAGCTCTGTTTGCTAATTGCCTTCTAGAAGGAAGGAAAGTGGCCCTGAACCAACCGTTGTTGTTAATAAGAAAAAGAAATACGTGAAAATAATTTTTAAAAATAATTCCATGCTAAAAAATATTAAATAAAAAGTAGTCAAGGAGAAGGGAGGAGTTCTTCACTTACAGTGACGCATTTGGCTTTGAGACTGTAATTTCTACTTGGCACAATACATTTCCTTGAAATAAATTTATGTAAAACTACAGAGCTGTACAAGAGTGCAAATTAATTGCTGTTCTCCATCTTGTATATCACTTTAACACAAACCATTTATAGATCACAATCTTTTCTTCACCAGCTTTGCTAAAAAGAAAAACAGTTTGTTGGGTGGTTTTTTTATCTTTGAGTCTTTTCTATTATATCCACAATATTTGATGTGTACTGTGTCTAAATTAAATTTACCACTTTAGCTATAGGTAAAGACTTCTTTTGCGTGGTTGGAAACTTCCATAGCAAGCATCACGTGAAGAATGATGAAAAGATTATTGCACTTTTTTTTTTTAAAAAGTATTGCACTGTTGTGTTGCCATAACCTGGAAGACAAATTCAGGCAAAAATAATGCCAGGGAGTTGACATGCCTAATTACTTCTGTTTCAAGCACATCTTAAGTGGAAGAAAACATGTAACAACTGAATCTGGCAGTTCATTTGTTCAGTTGATTGTCTAGGTGTCTTTACAGATTACCATCCCAAAGTACTGTTTTTTTCCCTTTGACCTTTATAATTTTTTTTCTTTTTTTCAAAGAGAACAGAGCGCTTTCGGTAGCTTTAAAGCACTTCCAGTACGGTACTGCATAGGTGTTACCAGGTGCTTCTGAAGACTTTCAGTGGTACTGACTGCCCCTGGGGGTGGGTGGACTATTATATTAGATACTCCACTTTGTCTGAATGGGGCTGTCTGCTCCCTAAAAGCAAATTGCCTGTAGCAGATGATGTTCACTTCAGAGTGATATGTATCCATTAACTTTTAATGATGGACTCCGTGCAAGTTCTGGCTTGCTCGTGTTTCAAATTGCTAAGGCAATTTGCAATGCTGCCCTTGTATGAGTAAGGTGGGTGGCAGCTTAGTTTGGGGTAAGAAGGAAGTGATGCTGGTAAAACTTGAATAAGATCCCGACTTACTGAAAGGTCTTCTTAGAGAAGGCTCCTCAAAATACTGCATTACATCCCCTTGAAATCTGGTGTGAAGAGTATCAGAAGGGACCAGGAGTCTTTGATAGCAGATAACCATAATATAGGAAAATGATGGTCAGAAACTAACTGAACTTGGAAAATTCATGCTCTGCTGCTGCCAGGCAGTCAGGAGAACAAACACTCACCTGTTAAAGGAAGGGTTCGCCAACAGCGTTCAAAGTGTGTGTTCTTGTTAATAGAACTACATGTTTACCTGCAGCCCAAGATATAAAAGCCTGATTTGCTGTCCTTGAGCAACGATACTAGAAGCTCACAGTACCATCTCACTGACATCTTCAGTAGTGCTCCCATGAAGCCTGCAGTGGGCAGATGTTAGAAGAATCCAACGCCGTAGTGTTCTCAGCAGTAATCGCCTCTGAGCTGTGAGTGTGCAATGGTTGGTCGTAGTATGGACTGGCCTGAACTTGATATGAAGAGCAAGAGAGAAAATAATTGATTCTTGAATAACGTGAATAAATACTTTCCCAAAGGACAGCAGAAAAATAGACCAGTTTTTCTTTTTTTCTTTTTTCTTTTTTCTTTTTTCTTTTTTCTTTTTTCTTTTTTCTTTTTTCTTTTTTCTTTTTTCTTTTTTCTTTTTTCTTTTTTCTTTTTTCTTTTTTCTTTTTTCTTTTTTCTTTTTTCTTTTTTCTTTTTTCTTTTTTCTTTTTTCTTTTTTCTTTTTTCTTTTTTCTTTTTTCTTTTTTCTTTTTTCTTTTTTCTTTCCGTCTTCTTCCTTTTTTTTTCTTTTTTTTTCTTTTTTCTTTCTCTTCTTTTTTTCTTTCTCTTTTCCCCTTTCTGGGAAACTGGAGAGTGGTTATATGGGCAAAACCAGTGCTGGATTCACACCTTTTTTGGTAGGTTGAAAAACATTTTTTTAATAGGTCTGTCCTCATTCTCTGCCTCTCCTCTGGGATGTTTAAAGAAGAGAGGTTAATAACTGCAGCTTCTCCAGCAGTGTTTCTGGCCATCAGGTAAGAGCAGTGGTGACTGAGGTCTGGAAAGATTTGCTGTCGTTCAAATCTTTCCCCTCCTAGTATTTTCCTTCCTGACAATGAATACTTTTTTGTTGGAAATGGATGCCATTTTGTCTTGCTTAGGCTGCAGCTAGATGTCTAGAAGAGATTGTTTTCATGTCAGTATTTCCATGCATCCAGGCTCTGCAAATTTTAATGCTTCTCTTGCTGAAATGTCTTTGGGACAGAGAATCTTCTCCTGAACCCAGTGTGAGCAATGCCTTGCTGTGGCCTCAGCTGTCACTACAGCATGTGGATAAAAATTAAATTGCTACCAATAACCATGACTTTATGCTGTTAACAAAGATTTTCTGTAATTGTCTTTTCATCAAACAGATGCTAATTGCATGATCTAGAACAGAGGATTACTGTCTTCCACTCAGGACAGAAGAGTTAATTTTTCATGTATAGAACTTGTTGGGGTCAATGTTAGTCTTTTAGTGTCTGCTTTGGGGCCCTGGATAATCCAAGTGCTCTTCTGCAGACTGCAGAAGTGATCAGCATTAACTGATTGCTAGCAGAGTTTCTTGGCCCATACAGTTTGCAGTCTTGACTTTGTTATGTGCGAGATGCTGATGTTTTTCATGCTGCTATTTTACTGGTAGCTTTCAGGAATGTCTCTTCCCAAATCTACTGAGTTTGAGACTTGACTTCTATAATAGAATTGTAAAGCTTTCTTGTCCAGTATTGATTTTTTTTTTTTTTTTTTTTTTTTTTTAATTATTTTAGCTCCTTTGTTGGTAGACTATCGAAAAATTTTTTTTTTTTTTTTTTTTTTTTTTAAATCATATGAGCTGCTTGCTAGGTAGACTACTGCTTCAGCCCTACCATATTAGAGCAGGTCACTAATGTATTGTAGAAACCAATTTGTGTCTTTACCATCTGTTTGGTGTTTTTGTCTCTTGGAAAAAAGATAAGAGCCAGTTGCTGGAGCTTCTCATTGGCTCTCTATTCCCTGGAGGTTAAACTTAACAGGAAATCTGGCATATGTTGACTCTTAATTCTGTGCATCAATACAGATTTGAATACAGTTGCCGACTGATAGGTGGTCCCACTCCAACTGCTACGGAGGTGATGCGCAGTAATGGAAGCAGAGCTGGAGCATAAGCTTTTGCAAAGCGTTCTGAAAATAAGCTGTTACTTTTTGTTGTCTTGTTCCCTGGGAATAAGAGGCTTTTGTTAATTGCTTACAGGACTTAATGAAAGGAGGAGACAAATGGATGGAAGTGAGAAGGTTGCATTAGAAAGAAACAGGCAGGAAGGAGGAAAAGAAAGCTTTCTGAGCCATCTTCAAGGTAAGCATTCAAGTGAGGGGGACAGAGTGGGTAAGAGTTTGGGCTCTTATTTTGGGGTCTTCTATTGATGGAAGGAAAAAGCTGCTGGAGTGGAGGCTGTTTGGCATTTCATATAGAATGTTCACGTGCAAGGCTCCACCTAGTCTTTAACACTCTGTCTAGGTTTCATGCTGTAATCATTGCCAGGATTTCAGAGAAGCGGAGTAGAGACTTTCTGCTGAGATTTTCTTTTGTCAGTTCTGCAGGTCTAAGCAGACCCGTGAGTAGCTCTGTACGCCTTGGGTATATGCGTGGTCTCCGTAAACGATTCAGGTAGGTAGCAGTGGGACAGACCCATCTGATCATGATCCTCAGATAAATTTGATCTTGTACCGCCTTCTGCATTTGAGTTTGGCTTGTCCTTCGTGGCAAAGCTGTGTGTGCTAGGTCCTGCCCTCTGGAACCGGCAGGAGCCTCGAGGGTTCTGTGTCGCTGTGTTGGGTGTGAGGTGGATCTTGCTTGCTGTTTCTACCATGTTTAAAAGAACAGCTGGAAGGAAGTGGCACGTATACCTGTCTGTACTGTCCTGATCTGCTCACGGAAGTTATTGCTGTTTTATTTGGGTTTTGCTTTTGTTTCCCAAAATGCGAGTGATGGTGGACCTCCCGACGGGCTCTTCAGGCAGCGCGACCCTTCAGACTTCTGCCGCGCTGGGCCGCTCGGCGCTCTGGCTCGCGTGCCTCGCCTCTACCCGCGTCTTGAGGGGCAAAACCTTCGCGCCTGGGCGAAGACAAACGCGTCAAAACCGCTCCTCTGCGC
>NW_009221443.1:0-44526 GCF_000690835.1 Fulmarus glacialis
GAAGAGGATCCCTCCCTCCTCCTCCTCCGGGCTTGGGGGGGTGCGTGTGACCCCGTTTGGTGCCGGGGGTGAGGGGTGCGCAGGGTATGGCGCCCCCCGGTGAGGGCAAACCTGAGGGGAGGCAGCGGGCGCAGCCGGGCTGGGTGTGCTCCTGGCCAAATGCAGGCTCACGAGACTCTTACTTTTCCTCCTGTTTTTTTTCCTCCCCCACATGTCCCCTCAGGACCAAGCCCCAGCGGAGGCGGTGAGCGGCAGCACCCGCAGAGGAGAGGGAGATGCAGAGGTGAGGCCAGCCCGGGGCAGGGGCGCAGCAGGAGGGGCGGTGGGCCCCAGCACCCGCCGAGGAGAAGCCAGCACCGCTGCCGGGAGAAGGGGAGCAGAGGGAAGGTGGTGAGGGCACTGACCGGCTCTAATGCACGCACAGCATCACAGGGAGTGCTTAGGCGACGTTTCAGTACACGCAGTTGTACTGTCGTACAACGCTACTGTTGTACAACTGTGTGCAGTGGTACACAAGGTTGCTTTCGTCCAAAGTTACGAAACGAAACAAAGCGCACGAAAGGAAGGAAACGGCGTCAGAGCTTTGCAGCCAGGAGATCACAGGGGAAAGGGGACCTGCGACTCCTGCGATGCTGCACAGGAGGTCTGTGGTAGGGCCGGCCAGAGCTCTTGTTTCCTCACTTTCAATTTAGGAGATTCACCACCCTCCTTTTGCTCATTCCCTTTTCCGCAATCAAAGAGCATAAAGCAACAAAATGCCTTCTATCGAGCAAAAGACAAACAAAACAATGCAACCATCCAAAACCCAAGCCAAAGTGATCTGGCTTGGGATGAATACTGGACCACGTTAGCTGGGAGTGAGAATTTTTCACAAAGCCAAGCTCCAGTCAAAAATGGACCCTGTCATTCCGAGTCTGAATATGAAAACAGCTTGCAAAACATTTTTTCAGGCTTCTAACAAAAGAGTAGGTCCTTCTTTTGCTCCGGTATCTAGGCTACATTGTGCCGGCTCATGCATATCACTGGTTTTATTCACATGAGTAATTCCATTTGAATTTGGAGCGACAACGTGTATGTGTAAAGTTACTCATATGCTTTCTGTCTCCTTTATATATTGAAATTATGTGGGTTTGGTTTTTTTCCATTTGCTGGTGCAGCCCACTAACTGTTGGCATCAAGGTTATTGTGAACCATCACGGTTATTATTACTGTTTGCCCGCCTGACATCTTTGTTTTCCGTGCCAGACTAAAATCCAGCTATTCCTTTCTATGCAATCTATTCCAGCTATGCAATTGTATCATCTGTTTTTATGCAACCATCTTTCACCTGACTGTGTAAATTCATCTTCCCTATAAAAGATCCTTTTTGTACTCAGTTTTTCCTCCAGTCATTACTGACAGTCTTTCCAGTTGTGCCAGCTGATTCTTTCTCACGCAAGTCTCTCATGACTTCTCCCATACTGTGTAATCTAAATTCATACTGATTCTAACATGATATCTGGATGTTTTAATATTTGCCAGCTGGAACATTTTATTATTCTCATTGCCAAATGCCCTCTCTTTCCTCCCTCATATTTCTTCAAGCTACAGCTTCTGCTATTCTCATAACCTTGTATGTCTTCTCTACCCCATTGCTCTATGTTCGTCTAAGGGCAAAATGTCTCGGGGACAAGAAAAACACATTGTCTATCCTTCCATGAAGTGTGGCATTAAGTTGTAAGTGTGGCTGAGTGTTTTATTAGATGTTCCTTTTCCTCAGTCAGGGAATATAAAGAACAAACAAGTAAAATTCAGTGCATACTTTTTTTTCTATGGAAGATAATAGCTTTTCACTGATATACTCTCAGCTGTCAAGTATATTATATAGTACTCTTAATTCATGCCTGAGGAGAGTAGGCAGACTGGGCAGCCACTGACTCCTTTGTCAACTAGATTCTTTCTTCCTAACCTAGAAAATCTTGTGAATTAGCGCAAGTAGAGCCTCTCTTAGGAAATAAAGCATTTTGAAGTTGCTTCAACAGCAGGTCACGAGCTGTCAAGAAGATGTATTCAGCCACACCGAAGTACAGATTTACTACATTGAATCTCCAGGGCATCTACCTACTGTATCTTGAAAGAATCCAGCTAGTAAGGTTTTTGTGAAAACCCCAAAATGATGCCTTCTAGGAACATTGAAAACTGCTATTTCCAGGGGGAAGGGGTGATGACCCACGTATTGGAATGACCTGTTTCCAGTGGTGACAGTACAAATTACTTGCAAGGAAAGGGTAAAAGGCCAAATACATCTTAGACCGCCCTGTGAACATGGTGGGAGTTTCTCATTTCTTTTATCTTGAAGTGTGAGGACCAGGAACTGTACTTCCTCCCTCTGACATATCTAGAACTTGAAAAATTACCTGTTTGTCTCAGCTAACGTCCAAAGGGCAATCTTGTTGCAGTGACACTTTACAGTCAGGGCGTCTATCCCAGTTACATGGTAGGACCACAACAGAGAACGAGCTCTTGATGTGCCTATGGATGGAGTCAGCAACATGACCTTAAATAAGATTTGAAAAGCAGTGTAGATTTCTGTAGTAAATATTAAGGACCAAAAATAAATAAAACCCATATATACTCACATTGATTATCAGCATAAACTTTTGATCAGGCATGGCTGGTGCACTGGATTTTTATGTCCATAATGTGCTGTACTTGTGCCACCTACAGATACGTATTTCAGGAAGCTCTTTCTCAGAAACTTCATTCAAAATTGGGTTGCAGTCAAATGATTAATTGCAGTTCTGGAAGTCATAATTAACAGATTACCTTGGGAGATCTACTACTCAAAACTATATATTCTATTTTCTTTAAATAAAAAAGCCCCATTCTTCTTTAAAAAAAACACGAAACAACAAAAAAACCCACCAAAGCCCAAAAAAGCCCTGAAATTTTAATTTACTAAGGAAAATAAGCTGTGAAAGTAAGGTAATACAGATGTATTTATGTTTTGTCTGTACCATACGACTTATTTCAATACAGTGGCAAAGATGATTTCCTGATTCATATATTAGAGTTGTATATAAAGATGTAACAATCTCAGAAATATTTTAAGTACTGAATTTCTTTTTTCCAGAAATCACCACCACCACCATGTTTGGGAAACAGATTAAATATTTACTGTATTATCCCAAACCAAGTTGTATTTGTTTACTTAAAAATGAGAAATATACCTAGCACATAGAAAATACAGCTGGATATATTTAGATCTCTACTTAATAAATTCTTGTATTTATTACTACTTAAGAACTCACTTTGTAATAGAGATCGAGTAGTGCTACACAGTAATGAACATAAAGGATTTCTTTTCTGGGTGAAAGCTTCTAGAAAAAACCCAAAAGAGAATATATTAATAATGTCAATTTGCAAAATTTAATTTTGCAATTATATGCAAACATATGAATTTATTCTGAAATTGCAAAATTAGAGCTTTGATATTAATGTGATCTGAATTAAAGAAACACGTTACCTTACCTGCAGAGCTCCAGAAACAGGCAGACAGCTGTTCACAAGGAGAGATTCGTGATGCTCTCATGTGTTTTGCAGTAAAGGTGCCAGTGCCCTCAGTGGTCTAAGACTATACACTCCAGAAGTAGTGGTTACATATATAAGTTTACAGTATATAGAAACTGTAATTATACATGACTGTTTTGGAAGAGTTACCTGCTTTGAAATACCTATTCACTACAGAAAGCGTTGTGAAGCACTGAAATACAACAACGATAATGTTTAAGAATACTACCCTAAACTTTTTAAAACTCAGATAAGTGTTATTTAATATAAAAGCCTTTCAGTTTTTCTGTAAATTTTCAGTATGTCTGCTCTAAGCTTTATAAAGACAACAGATGTTATTGTTTTACTTGAAAGTACCTGTCATTTTTCTGAACCCTGAAATCAGGATGGAGCTGTGTCCCCTGCTTTGATTTGTCATTTTACAAATCCTGTTTCTGTCCTTCAGCTTCCCCCTGTACGAACAAACACCGTTTTCCATCTCCTTCCCTTTGTCTTGACTACTTCAGTTGTAAGCTCAGTCATGTAGTAACTGTATGCTTTACAGCATGTAACAAAACAAGGCCCTTATTTCAATTCAGAATTCTAATAATGCAGAAATATTACATGTACTCTATAATCCCAAAGCCATTCTGGACTTTCAGGTTGAAATTCTGAAGCTGAGCATCTCTGAAAATTAATTCCTGTATTTTGAAAACAAACAAACAAACACACCCCCACCCCCCCCCGAAACAGTTCATAATAATTTGAATTTAAGAAATAATAAAATAGCAAACCCGAGGATATAAAAAAATCTATCACATATAGTAAAGCATTGCAAGTAAATGTGATACACTGAAAAAAGCACCCTGCCCTCTAACTTATTCTAAACAAAGTGGTTTTGTTTTTAAAACTAATAATTTTTAACTGCCTTGCAAGTCTTTGGTCAAAGTTTTCTCCATATTCATGCAGGAAATCCTGTTGGAACACACATTACAATAAAACCACCACTAAAGCAAAGGTTTGTAAGATAACTAGAATCGGGATGATCTATTGTTATTTTTTAGGAGCAGTAAAACATCAAGTTGCCTAATAAGAAAATACAGTGTTCTGCACATAAGGGTTCAAGGGTTGAGCTAGAAGACTGGGACATTGAGAAAGCAAACAAACAAAAGATTTCCTACTTTTTCCCCCCCAATACAAGTGGTTTCATATCTCATTATATTTCAAAAGGTTCAATCCTCTGAAATCTGAAACTTCTCTGAGCATATTGAAAACAGATGGAAATGAATCAGGGGACGGAGGTAGAAAAAAGCTTTAATGAAGATATATTTAAGTAATACTTGAAATAAATAAATCATTTGTCTGAGAAACCACATCGAATAGAAATGTAAATAATTATATAATGAACATATAAACTACATTTCCTGAAGTAATTCCTGTCTCTCTACATTTCCTGAATTATTTGTATTATGAAACAGTAGTGTGGCGCCATTAATTGATGGCACTCTGTGCTATAGTTACCACGCTAATTGCAACTCTTTAGGTCCTCATCTCACAGTTCCTCCAGCCGTTTAACAATTGGGATTGATTGCACAGGATCTATTTTTAGAATGAAATGGCAGAAGAGTTTGGAGAGCAGCAGCCATTTTTTTGTGTGCTACAGCTGTTTTGGAAAAAAAAAAAGTTGGATAAAAATGTCCCGAGTTGTCTTTTTTGGGTATTTTTTTGGAAATTCTGCTGAAGTGAGAGCTTCCTATTGGATAATTGATCTCGCTTGTACCAAGTTGAAGCTGAGGTCAGTGTTGCAGGACACAGAGGATATTGCTCGGTAACACTGTTCTCAGAAGAGTAGCAGTTTTTCTTTGGAAACAGGACTGTTAAGGTAGATGAACTTTGGTGAGTCTGGTTCTATAGAAAGGCAATCCAGGAGTCAAGTTTATAATGTAAAATACCAGTGATGAAAGGCAAGATTCAAGATTAACTCTGAACATGGTTTTTTTCCCAAGTCTGAAATGAAGCAGTTTGTTAACCGATCTGTTAAAGTGATTGTAGGTCTGCTTCCAAGAATGCTTTATGCTGAGAGGTGAACAGCCGTGATTCACAAGGGTCAGCTGATGCTCAGAAGGTGTGACTAGGAGGAGACACCCATTCAGTTAATCCCAGATTGGCCTTTTGTTAACCCATCCTGCTCGCCTGCCTTACACAGAGTTCAACTGGGGTAGACAAACAAGTGGACAGGATTTTGTTGCTAATCTATGAAATCAGGGCTGTTGTCTTCTCTGAATGTGTGTATAACAGGATGTAAGGTTTGTAGGAAGAATAACAAACAGAAATATGTAGGAAGAGGAATAACCAGTTTTATAGCTGGGAAAAAAACCAAGACTCAAGGGGACAAGCCTATTTTACCTTTGTAAAGTGTTAATAGCAGAGACCTATCACCTTTTTCACCTTAAATTAAATCAATAGTAGTAATACCTTGGCACTCTCACACAGCACTACATCAGCAAATTTGAAGTGTTTTACTAAGGAGGTGTCTTCGTCCCCATTTAGCTGTGGAAGTTAGATGAATTGGCTGTGGTTACACAGAAGCTTTGGCAGAGTTATGGAGAGAATCCGTGTTTCATGACTTCAGCTGCTTTTCCCTTTTCAACGGCATGCCATAAAGTATTATGGACTTACACACCTGTAACGCGTCACTACTTCATAGCTGCTAATCCCCTGGACAAGAGAAACGCACACCTTTGTAAATGCTGCCAATTTCGTATTCTTTCAGACAAAACATAAAAAGAATACACTCCGATTTTCTACAGTAATAGCTTACAATACTGGTTTGTATAAAAAAAGATTAACACAATTTGAATAGCTAGTCTTGCCAGAATATGCTGCAAGAGATTCTCTAGCATGTTTTTGTCACTGAATACATTCCAATCTTACAAATGGTAAATTTTAGATATAAATTGGGTGATAAATTAAATTAAATCAGATACATGCATTTCATATTAATATGAAATATATATAAATATGAAATATGACTGTATCTTCTGTAGCTTTTTTTACTGTAATCTTTGCTTTTCCTCAAACTATGTGCAATTTCCTCTGGACTTCTCTGTAAGCACCTGAAGAGAGTGATGCAGTAAGAATTAATCTTGTAAACAGTTCCTGGGTCACTTCCTTTGATTTCTGACAATGGGAAAAAATAGTGATAAGTACCAATTTCAGATACAGTGAAAATACAGACTTATACCTTTTGAAGCTAGAATATTTAATATCTGAAACATATCACTGTAGCATGTTGTCTCATTGTGTCTATTTTGATTTCAGGAATCAAAGTAACAGTTAAGCTGGCTATGTTTTATACAAACTGTGTCCTAACTTCCTGTACATTTAACAGAGGGGGAGGTCAGTAATATCAGAGAGATACTGGGCTACACTTCACTTGGTATTTTTAGGACAGTGGCAGTGGTGATACCCCAGAAAATCCAGGGACCTGGGATAATATGCATGCTACAAAAAGCACTTTGTATCGCCCGTGGTACTGGCCCTGCTCAGCTGGGCTTTCTGTCACCAGCTCAGCACAAGCTTGATGGAGTCAATCTGATTTTAGAGAGGGAGTTGAGTAGGTACCAGTCTTCATTTTCTACCAGTATAGGAGACTACTGTTATTCTGCCCTTGAGCTAGTTTTTGAAGCAGCGTGCAGCGAGTGCTCTAAGACATCTACTCCTGAGCTCGCTCTGCAGACTCATCTCCAGAGTCCCAGCATCTCCACATCACTCCAGGTGGTCTACCTGCTTCAATGGTAATTTAAGGTGTAAAGGCCTTCTTTCCTCCCGGATTTTACATTGGCACTTTGCTGACAGGTGCTTCCCACAGCAGGGGCCGTGGGTGGGTGAACTACACACAGCGCAGCAGGCTGTGAACTGCAGTGACTGAGCTGTGGATACACACCTTGTGCCCCTACACCTGGTGGAGTAGCAACTTGGAGCAGTCACATTGCAGCTGATCCGCCAGGGCTCATCTGCTAGGGCCCTGAGGAAGGAGATGGTGGGAAGGGACAACGAGGAGCCTTGTTGTTCATGGGTGGAGAGAAGGAGCAAAAATCGATGATGGCTCATGAATTTGCCTGGAAGAAATCCAGGCTTTTGAAAACAAGGGAACCCTTGAACACAGGAGAAAACGTTTGAAGAAGGGGGTATGCATTTGTGCTGCTTCATGTGTAAACTTCTCTGAACAAGGGATGTTGGCACAGGGGCAGAATACTGAAAACTCTCAGAAACAAAAATGTTGCTTTA
Source organism: Fulmarus glacialis (assembly GCF_000690835.1). Lineage (NCBI taxonomy): Eukaryota > Metazoa > Chordata > Aves > Procellariiformes > Procellariidae > Fulmarus > Fulmarus glacialis. Next base: position 7,819 of record NW_009221443.1, read on the forward strand.
AGTGCAGCAGTGAAACAGAAGACGTAGGATTTTGAGAGAAAAATAAAAAGGAAGGCTTATTATAGAAGTACATAGAAAAATTATTAAATAAAGGCTTATGTAGCTGGCCACTATTACTCAGCATGTTTATGGACATATAAACTGGTTTTACAGAAATACTTTACAAAAGTATTTTTTTCTTTTTTATTTAACTGCTTGTTCATCATTGAATCCAAGAGAACATTGCTCTTTCCTTTTTATAACATGTCAACTTTTCATAGAGATCTAGATACTTTTTAGTCTCTCTGTAGATACCCCCTTATCCTGTAATCAGATATGCACAGGGTGAACAGTGCTTATGTTGACCTTCACTAGCATATATATGGCCAGATATAGTTTTACACAATGAACTTCAAGGCACAGTTCATATGTCTTAAGTTATACTGTGGCAATGCATATAGTACAAGTAGCTGCATGTACACCTGAAGAAGAGGGCTTCGTTTAACCTAACCTTGTCATTGCTATATTTCTAAGTAACTGTTCCAGCGTAAGGAAAGTTTAAAAATTACCATTTGTGGGAAACAATTTACATTTCAAACTTTACCTGGAAGTGGTTTCTGATCTGACAGCAGCGTTGCTGCTTTTATGCAGTGTCCTTGTGAATTAACCTGGGAAACCGAAACTTTTAATATAAGACATCTCTTCAAAGATTGCCTTTGAGTACTGCACAGCGGCTACTTTAAAACATGCACTCAGCACACACAGGCTGAAGACCCTGATGCACTAAGCTGGAAGTTGGTGGATGGCCCCAGCGACTGCCTACACTGCTGTTGTGACATGAAATGACAAGGCTTTGTGAGAGCTGTGTTACTCTCACCCCGTTTCTGAGGAGATGGAGGGAAAATTTCCAGCCTTGTGACTGCTTTGCTCAGGAAGGCCGTGGGCAGCAGCTGTAATGAAAGTTCTCTCTGGATGTGAATGGATTTATTGCTGTACATCCAGGGCATATTTGGTATGTCTGGATTTTCTTAACTTAGAAATAACTGGGCTAGGTAGGCATGGGTTTATTGCACTTACCTTGGAAACAGTCTCAAATCACAAGAATGGTTTTGCTGCACATTCATTATGTTGAACTGAGAGTCATATGGCTTTATGCACTGGGATGCTAAATATGTGCGTACTTGAACTAGGAAACTTACCCGTGGAAGAACAGGCATTGCTTTGCAATAGGTAAGAGTTAACGGTGTGATACATTCTTACCTATCAATTTCCATCCTAGGTCCTTGATACATTTAGAATCTGGCTTTCACTGAAATAGTTTTGGAACTGGGAGTCTTTGTCACCTCATTTGGTGACACATGTCACCTCAGACACGTTATAAACACAAATCCCAGAATTTGGCCTAGTGCTGATTTTTTAATATTTTTCTTTAGTGCTTCATAAAATAATTACTTCAAAACAAACTGGCCATGATACATTTTAAAGACGATTAATAGAGGAATGCTGTTCCTGGTACTTCGGTCTTCACAGAACACAGTGACATCTTGTGGCAAATGAAAGGATAGTGTCATTTTTTCCAGATGCATCCTAATTTCAGCTGGTTTACAGATGACAGTCTAAATAAATTCTGGACAACTGCTAATGCATTACTTTCATCTGTAATACTCACTTTTTTCTGAATTTTGTTTTAAGTACGGGTTTGTTTTAAGTACTTTTTCGCAGTGAAAAAAGACCAAGCCTTGGTTTCTACCGTATTGCAAATGTAGGGTATTGCAGTTTATCACTTCAGCTCACTGATATCCTGCGGAAAAATTTCAGCCCCAGGAACGTTCCTGTCCCAGTCTCGCTGATATAAGACTCTGGGAGTCAGCATTTCAAATGCTTTACTTCAGTTAGCGTATTATCACAGATGGCCAAAATTGTCAGGTTGCTTTTGATGGGAATGAAAAGAAAACACAGTAACTTTTAATCATAAGACAGAGACTTTTCTTTTTTTCTACCTTCTTTTTTTCCTTCTTTTTTTTTAACCTGAAACTATTTTTTTGTCTTTTTACAGACCAAGCAGGGTTTAAGTCCTGTCCCTGATGTTTTGGGACCCTCCCCTGACATGGCTGTCCTTTGCAAGTTGATACTTGGATAAGATCCTAGTTGTCAGCATGAAAGGAAAAACTGCACATTGTGATTGGAAATCTGCACCCCAAAAGAAGCCCTCTCCCTGTGATCGATATAAACATGCTTGCATTATTTGCAGAGGATTTGTTTATCTCTACGGAGGGCGGAACACCACCAGTCTTAGGGATTTTTGGCGATACAATATAGGTAAGTTTGCCCCTTCACTTGTATGTCAGGATTAAAAAGATTCTACATCCAGCCATCATGAAATTGGGGATACTCAGTAGTTAACAGATTATCCCCATTTAAAGTCTCTCCATCAAAATGATGGATAAACTGCATTTTGTTCATTGGGCAAATGGTATGCGTTTGTTCCTGTTGCAGGTGTCCCAGAAAGTTTAGATTTCAGTTCAGTTCCTTTTTTTTTTTTTTTTTTTTGACCAGAAATACTGGATAATTTAAGATATCCTAGTTCTAGCAAGGGATATCAAAGACATAGCTTTATTGACTCTTTAACATGGGAATAGTTTATGTATGTAAAAGTGCACAAAGGGAACACATGAATACAATACCTTGTAAGACTATTAATAATGCACTATCAAATATGACACTATATTTTTTGACTTAATGTGTGGTGTTCCCTGTTCAGTGGTTGTTACTGGAATAAAACATAGAATTGTGCTGGGGTTCATACTCATGGAATAGTTGGGTTTTGAATAGCATTCAAATAAAAGCAGTAAGAAGATCAATTTTTATTACATTTAAGTTTGCTAAATAGAAAAATGCACATATTTAATTTTGGGGGAAGTGCCTCGGTCTTTTAAACTAACAGAGAGGAAAGATGACAAAACGCTTCGTTTTCTCCTATTGACTCTGGCAGAGCAGCCAAATTCAAAGCCGATCTTTTCACCTTTTCCCTAATGTTTATGTGTTGAGCGCACTGCTGTCTTAACTTCAACTTTGGTTTGTAGTGAAAAATGAATGGGAAATGCTGGATTGCTCAAGAGATGGTCCAGAAGAACTGGAAGAACATTCAATGGTGGCTTATAAGGTAGTAGACCAAGACTTACATTGTCCATATCCTAACATTTTATTTCCTATTATACAACGAAATAAAATGCCGTACATTATTATGTACTGAAATACTATACCCAGAAAATACTTTTATGTCAGTGCAATTTTGGATGTAGCTGTACCAATGTTTTGGAATCTTTCTGAATAAAGTGAGAGTATTTTAGCTTTGCAGCAGTGTGCAGCTCCCTGATTTCCTTAGTCAATGCTCAGTACATAACAGTCATACAAAATAAAGACCTCTGCAGCACATTCTTTGGCTTAGTTGTATAGTTGTAACAGTTGCTCTGAATTCATTTGCATGATAAGCTACAGCGTAAAAACATTCACTTAAGAATTTGCATAGAAGAGGAACAGGGGAGTGAAGGCAAATAAGAATTACAGCTTTGCCTGTAAGGGGAATACAGAATTTAGGATATCAGGAGCTGCAACTCAATGAAATATTTCTATAAACATGCATAATCTAATATTACCTGAGCAATGCCTCTGAGAGCTCCAGATCCGCATCCCTCAAGCTGACCCAGACTGACGAGGAAGTGAGTGGTTCTGGAATGTCGTCCCCGTTAAAATAGCACAACGTTCATCAGGGTTTCCTACTGGGAGGGGATAAAGACATGATTAAAAGTTGGTGGCTTTTTGTGATTGCCTCTTGAATTGTTAATAGATCATCATATGCATTATTGTTAATTATATTCTGGTGATGGCAGCCTTTTCATTTAAGAATTGTTTAAGAAAATTATTTTTATGCTATATGCCTACCTGTAAGTGACAAATATTTTTGCATTCCGCAGGGCACCCTGTATATTTTTGGTGGGATGGTGGATTCTGCTTTCACGCAAGCAAAAACTCCTCTCTGGATATATGACATTGGTATGATACACAATAGCCAGTCTCTTCCATGGGACATTCCAAGTCCATAGGTACTAATAAATAGTAAGAACCAGACTGTTTTCTGCTGCTTGTAACATAGCCTTCCCTAGGCTTTACAAGAATTAATGTGTGTAAAACTGTGTGCATATTTTCCCCCTAAAATTAGGCTGTTAAGCTATCAAAGAGTCAGCTCTTACTTTAATTAGAAATCATTTTATGGGAAAGTTTTATTTTAAGGTCTCAAATTTCCATTCCTCCCCCCCGAAGTTTACTATTTGATCATAAAACCCAATAATTATTACATATAATATTTAAATTTTTTTCCTTATGTTACATAAATTTTTAAAACCAAATTTTTTGTTTTATTATGGAAGAAAGTAGATCAGTAAAGTATGACTCATTTTGTATTTTTACTGAAGAAATACATAAGCTGGCAACAGCAATGATGGAACTGGAAAAAGAAAAGTATAATTACATAAGAAGGTGGGAAATTAACATCAGCATTTCATAACACAGTTTTTTTTCTCCTAAGAACAAACATTTGGGATCTCTTAAGTGTGTACTCTAATAAAAGCAGTGCAACATTTGAATTTAATAGCAATGTCATACACTAGATATTCTCCCTTTGGAAATACTGTGTGTAGTAATGGCTGCTTATTTTGATGTCAGATGGAGAGGAGAAAGATGGCTTTCTTTTTGAGCTAGTACATCCTGTGGCAAGACCAAGATTTAATTTTCCTGGTCTCTTTTGCTACTTCACTATGTAACCTTAAGTCAATGAGGTTAATCCTTCCTTTGTTTTCCACCATTTGTCTGAAATACTTACCTGCTGAAAGAATGAGGTCCTCAGATAGAATATATTTCCTAGGAGAAAGCATCTTATTACTCACGGTACTCAGCAGTGAAAATTGGGAATGAGTTATTCAAAATTCGTTGTGTGTCTATTTTTTTCATGGTCATTATTTAAATTCTTTCCTGGCAAGTATAGTTTTTATTAATGTAAGCTTGCACTGCTTTCTCATTCTACCTCTGAAGCTGGGTATCTGATATTTCTGCTCCTTCATGGTGATCATAGATCAATGATTTCTGACTGTTATTTGAGGACTACTTTTAAGGGATCTGTGAAAAAGAACAAGAAAAATAGGCTGTCGTCATAAGGTTTACATAACAAACAGAAGGAGCCATATATCCATCAGTAAATCTGGGGATTCTGCAAGTTTGGAAAATGCTGAAAATCACAGATTATTTCTGCATTGTGAAATTTAGCCTTAGGAAACAGGAAATACAGTATGGTATCTCTGTGATTCGATATGAGATAAGGATACAGGAAAACTATTTAAACTATGTCTCCTTTAAGTCCCTTGCTACTGCTGTCTTAGTGGGAAGTGGATTTCTTCATCCTTGTCAGTGGAAAACACCAGGATGAGAATTACTTGAAAATTAGATCTGTAATTTGAAAAATTAATGTTGGAGGAGTGTCCTCTTGTGGTGTGGGATATAAACTGCGCTTTATTAAAACAATCCCCTAGATTCTGCAAGATGGACAGAGTGCCGTAACGTACCAGCAGAGACTGAGGTAAGGAGCCAGGAAGTGGTGAATGTGTGAATCAAATGCCTGTTGCTTTGTTGATTAAACAGATTGCTTTGAAATATGTTCCCCCAAACAGTTCCAATCTTATCTCTTCAGAGACATGTGGCTATACTTTATTTCTTTGCACTTTCAATAACTAAGGCTTTTTCCTTCTTTAAAACAGTGTTTAAAAATACTGCTCGTAAAATTTAAGTCCTATATAAGAAGTTAAGTCCTCTCCTCTACTACTGCTTCTGTTTTTCTGAAATCCTTATCAAAAAAACTAATTTTAAATGGAATATTGCAACCGTACATGAAGTCTGTGCTTTTAAAAGTAGGGTTGTGAACACAGATTGGCAGTCACACTAATAAATTTGAAATGTGAAGTGCTGCAGCATTTTTCATTTCTTCAATCTGAACACGTGAACTCACGAAGATACTGCCACTTCTTAATAAAATCTCAGTGGAAGCATTTATGTCTTGGTCTTACGAGATTGTTTTTATATCACTACATGTAAAGAATGACTCATTTTTTGCTATTGAAACTTCATCCTCACAATGTTACTACACTATGAAGTTGCACAAAAAATTTGTTAAGGTGTGACACAGTTACTACTGTGGTTACCTGTGTTTGGTGGAGGAGTCAAGAGAAAGTTTGGGACTGCAAGGGTCATTTGCAGGGGGGGGGGCAGGGAAGGCGTTATATGGTTGATGAAATGTTGTTTACGTACAACAACTATGATGGAATTATGTATCAACTCCTTCTTACATATAGGAGCAAATGATTTCTTTTAATTATCCTAAACTGAATATAGAGAACATGGGTTCCCCCCTCCCCCCCCCAAAAAATAGGCCGTTTGAAAAGAAACGACCAAAGAAAACAAAAGAACAAAACCAAACACTTGCCTTGTATTTTGTTTCGGCTTTAGCTGGGCCTCCCCAGGTTTGTCCGCGAGTCTCAGCAGTGCTGAAAACAGCTGCGGATGCAGTGGGAACCACCTGGTTCCCTGCTGAGGGTCTGGGCAAACCCAGGACTTGTGGCGGGGCAAATCCGCACCAAGCAAAATAAGAGAGAGTTACTCTTGGGACTAAAGTTTCCTCAGTGTGGAAAGGCTGTGCTCGATGGTGGAAAGGGCTACATCCCCCCATTATATTCCCAAGAGTTGCCCGATATATTTACGTGTCCTGAAACCATGCCTAGCAGTAGCTGTGAAAGCAGTACTACTGCTGTGAGTGCAGAGAGGGGGAGGCTGGAGGCATGTGATATTGTGGTGCACTTAAAAAGGGAGGGTTGCTTAGATTTGAGCATGGTTTGCATTTGCATCCATACAAGTCTTCAGTGGTGGGTTTATTCTGTATTTTCAAAGAAGTTTAACACATCCCGAAGCAATGGTTTTCATTACTTGGGCATATTCCCAAGACAGACATCGCTACTGATACGACTTGATCTGTAATGGTTTTTCGTCTTATTATTAAAAAACTGTTTTAGAGCGCAGCACCGACTAACAGAAAAGGTCACAGTGCAGTAGTGTACCATTCCAGCATGTGCGTCTACGGGGGATACTTTGGCATCAGAGGCATTTCACAAGAGTTTTGGACTTTCCATTTTGGTAAGTTAAAAAGCATGATAAGGCTTTGATCCAGTGTAAAACGATGACTGCTGCAGGAAAGCATGGCTTGCTCTGTTAAGAAAATTCTTCTCAATAGAAATGCTGTAAGTTAGTTTTGGCTTCTGTTTGGCAGCATGTAATTATGAATTCTGTCAATTAAATTAATACGCAGCTGAAATGAATTAGACTATTATACCGAAAGAAGTTTTGCATATTTGACAGTTTTAGAGCTGAAAATAAGGGAGGATGTTTTGTTCACTATTCACTAAATTCTTCAAGGATTACCAAAAACTTTCAGATGCAGCAGAGACTCTGACTTCAGCCTATTAATGCCATCTTTTGAATCTCAAATCTAGAACTGACCATGGGGAGCCAAACCTGACAGGAGATGGTTTCATTAGAATATTCATCGCTGATCTGGTGGTTGCAAACCAGATGATTCCCAGAGACTTCCTAAATGGATAGCTTTTGTTATCTGGTGGCCATTCAGTCGCTATTTTGAAATGAATGATGGGTTTCTCTCATCCTTCATTCCCTCACAGGGAGAATAAGCGCAGACATTAATGAAGGAGTGTTTTTGTTGATTGATTTTTCCCTCTTATAGCCAGGAAATTATCCTTCTGTGTCAGAGTTAATGAATTAACAAAGCCATCGGAAAAACTGCTCTGTAAATAAAATTTCCATGGCATCTATCATACAGCATCTGACATTTTCATTAAAAGTTTATTTCAAAACTGATTTTTTTAAATGCACTTTTTCAGTGTCAGAATTTAAGCTGTTAACATATTATAATAAACTTAGAGCAGAAACCCTTGTTCTCCAACAGAATAGTTGCTTTGTTCTTGAAATAAATCCCTTCTCAAACACTAGGGTAAATTTGGTACATCTATAAATTAATATTTTGCTTTCAGATACAAGAAAATGGTTGTGTGTTTCCACCCCATCTCACAGTACTGGCCCAGGACCTCGGCATGGTCATTCAGCAGTGGTTTATCATACAAGCATGTACCTCTTTGGAGGACTGATGGGGCTGAGTGAACAGAAGGACTTATGGAAGTGGGACTTTGTAAGCAGCAGCTGGTCCAACATCAGAACAAGGTAAACTATACTATTTGTTACACTAAATTAACACAGAAAGAGAGAATTAGTCTTACCATTTGATACTGCGTGCAGGCAGAGAGGGAGATGTTGCCCTTTTGGCAGTTGTAGGAACTGTTCAGATCAAACATAGTACTGCTGTCATCCCTGGGGCTCCAGTTGGCTTTGCTTGGAAGAGCTGTTGGCAACGTGTTGATACAGCTGTCAGCAGTGTAGTTTTGATGTCCCAATGCAGCTGTTCAGCAGTCATTCTTTTGAGTCAAAAGAAAAACTAGAGGCTAAAATCAGTGTTAGTTTCTTGTTGGTCTCCCCTTAACTGCTGGTTTCTCTTACATTTAGCCAAGGACCTCCTCCAGTGGTAGGTCATGCTTCAATAGTCTTCAAAGACTCTATGCTGATTTTTGGTGGAGGGATTTCAAATTCCAGTCCTAATGACGACCTCTGGAAGTATGATTTCCATACGCAGACATGGAAGAAGCTAAGTAGTACTACAAAGGCAAACTTTTCTCCTAAAATGTATCACTGCATCTTAGGAATTGGTGTTGATTTCCAAACTACCTCAGATTTCACTAATACATGCCCCAGCCATTGGAAGAGTAAGCAGAAGGACCTTCTCCAGCTGGTGACCATCCCGAAGCACACTCGCTTCTGCAACTACTTCCGTCAACAACCTGCATACCGAGCGTTCAGCAATGAGGAAAGCAATGCCATTGAAATGAAAACCTTTAGCTTGCCTCTAGAGCCAGGGGGCTTTTGTGCATTTCAAACCACTTCAGAGGCAGAACTAGACCAAAACAGAGCAACAGGCATTTTGTCAAAGGACAAGTCTCTCCCTCTGTTTGTCTCTTCAGAAAAAGAGACTTTTGCTGCTGCTCAGATTGTGGGAGAAGAGGAGGGAACCGACTGTCAGCACGCAACCGCAGTGGTTGAAGTTAGCAGTGATACCAACGTGCTGCTGCTCATTGGGGGTAAACCTTTGTCCAGCTTCTCTGAGATCTCATTCTGGCAAATGGAGTTTGATAGCTTGTGATCGCTTTGATGGCAAAGCGAAAGAATAAATTTCCACCAACGTGGCAGTAGGTGGTAAACCAACTGCTTGCAACTGTCTTCAGTTTCCTATCAGCACACTGGGAAAAACAACCCTAAACCTTCTCATACTTGCTGTGAACAGTTTTTTTACAACGTGAACAAAACCCGACATATATTTAAGTCACAACTTGCACGTAAGTTGCAATTTCTGAGGAGCTTGTTGGAATGCTGCTCTTTTTGTTACTTTTTCTTCTGGCCAGTTAATACCCTTTCAAATTGCAGTGGCTGATGCTGCCTTGAAAATCAGAACTACAAGTAACCCCTACTGGCTCCATAACTGCCATTTTGGGTGCAAAGCTTGCTCATTTTGCACTGGCATAATAATGCAGCTGTAAATATGCACCTGTAAAACTGTATTTAAATCAAGTTTGTGCACGTTATGGTCACGTTGGAGGGATTTGATGAATCTTAATGGCAACATTTGCTAAGATGTTTAAGATTTTGTTTTCTTCAGAGAGTGTTCTTTGCGCAAGATATTTACAACATGAGGTGACCTATAACAAAGAAGAAAGCCAACAGACAAATTAGCAAGTGAAATCTAGAAGATATTCAAGGACTGCATCTAACCCCGAGCAAGCAAAACCATGAGTCCCCCCTGAAAATCATGTGCAGCATGAGACCAGAGGCAGCGCATTACACCTGGAAGAACCAAAGAGTTGCCCAGTGAATGCTAGCTTTAATGGCTGAGCACAGGATCAAAAGGTTTTGACTTTCTGTTGGAAAAAGGAAGAGGAAGGCTTGAACAGGAGTGGCACAAAACATAAGCTGTTCTGACTGGTAACTCAGGTTTTAGTCACAAAGCGATTTCTGCTTTTCCAACTCCATCTCTCTCTGTTTTGTCAACACATGCAGTATTTGTTACACATTTCCCCTCTACACTAGTAAATCCTGAGTTCATGTATGGGTTTTCTTTGTGGAAAAGAAAAAGTGGGTTTTTTTGAAAGATAATATTGCCCAGTGTTTCAAGCATTTATTTCCATAGAAGTTACTAAGATACTGGCCTTCTGACTGAACTTCAGCCTTCTGTGAGAAGAGATGCTGATGTATGAAATTAGTGGAAAGCGTGATTTAATACTTCTGAATATTTGAAAAGATCACCTTTCAAAAGTTTCATAGGAATAATGAATTTTAAGTGAGAGTATTTACAGATACTTTCATCATCTCTTCACAAGTAGCTGTCACATGAATTCAATAGGAAAATTATAGATGGGTTCGCAAAAAGCTACTTAAGAGTTATTTGGACCTTCCGTGACCTTTGTTGGGAAACAGAGAGGATTGTATGCTGCCATATGAATAAAGTCTGCTGCACTTCGCATCAATGCATGCTCTTTTTCTGGGCTTTCATGAATTTAAAATACGTATTTACATTTTCAAAATGAACAAAGAACTTACCTTTCTGAACAAGGAACGTGCTCCCACAAGCCCCAGTCATCTCATGGCACTTCAGCCAGCCTCGAGGGCTGCCCAGGCTTTGAATTTCTCCTCCAAGAATGGGGGAATTGCCCAGTTAGAGGAGGTACGTTCGGAAAGGACTTCATACAGCGATCGGGCTGAGCACGTACAGAGCACTGCAATCTTAAATCAGCAGCATGTTTTTCTTTTGCTGGCTGACGTGTCTGTTTTGGCATTATCCAGAGAGCGCTGCTCTAACATACAGACTTTTATCTAGGCTTGATGAGGGAAGGAAATTTAACTGGAAAGGGCGACATTAAAGCAGTGATTTTCCAAGTCACGCAAAGGCCTCCTGGCAGGTACAGGTATCCTGGGGATGCGCAAGAGCCCCAGGAAAATGCCATGCAGCCTCTGCCATTCCTTTCTGCCTCCCCCCCAAACTCTCTTCCCTTTGGCAGCCCCACGAAGGGTTTAACATTTACTTGGAGCCAACGCAGGCAGGACACGAGCCAGCCCAAAGGCGATGGCTTGGCACGGGGAGGAAAAAGCAGCTTGCAGAACGTGCCCATCTCCCCCGTTTCCTCCCCTCGCCCCTGCCGGCGTGCCAAGTCAGGTGGCTGCACCAGCGCCTTCGGCACAGCTCCAGATTCTTCACCTAAGAGATCCTAAGCCTCTCAACCCGGCCCGATGCCGTAGGGGCCCCGCTGCTCCCCAGCCCCTGTGCGGGACACGAGGTGCGCAGGAGCTCGAGGAGGGGCTGTGGCTGGAGAGAGGTGGGCTCACGGCTCGCTCGCGGGAGGCCCAATAATGCTGTGGAAAAGAAGGGAGCTCCAGTCCTGAAAGTGGGACTGTGCTACAACAGACTCGCTGAAGCCACCAGAGGCTATTTCTCCCCTTACTGGCCCATTCCCAGGTCTTTAAAAAACACAGGTGAGCTGGCGCTAGAAGAGAAGGGGTTTGAGATGTAAAGTGACTGCATCCCACAGCCGCTCAGCGGCAGGAGTGCCTGGAACCTCCGTCCCTTCTGGGCACGCATGACCCGTATTTCAAGTACCCAAGACCTAGGCACACAATCCTTGCTCACACCGCTGTATCACGTTTCCTGGGTCATCTTCCCTTTCAAAACTCAACCGGTGCTATCAACTACACTTAACAGGATTCTCAGAGCACCTCAAGTGGTTTCACTCCCATTTTCCTGGCACGTTTTTATCCAATGCCGCCACCTTTTCACAGAGGAAAAGTCTCTGTGAATGTGCTTACAGTTACGGTATTTCTCCATAACTGTAGCAGTTGATGAGAATTAATCCCGGGCCCAAGCGAGTGACTAAAAGCTGCTGCCATCTGAAAGCTCTGTGGTGGCCTGCATGAAATAATGAATGGACTTACTCCAGCTAATGGCAACTATTTAGAAACAAAACAAAACACACCATTTTTGGCTGGGCACGGACTGAAGGGGCTGCCACTGAAGCTAGCTGTTTTAAAATGTCTCTGAAAAAAAGGGAAGCTTGCATGTATTTGATATGCCCACAGTCTAATTCAAATCCATAGAAAAAAAGCAAAAGGATGCAGCATTCTTTTGTAGTCTCATCTGAGAGACAAGATGCATTGTTGTATCATAAATCGTATATAAAAGAGAGCAAATTGATCAGCCTATCTCAACAAACTATCTTTAATTACCACTCGGTTTCTGAACATTAAAATGCATGAATAGCAGAGGGATTTTCTTTTAAAATGTAGACATTTAGAGAGTTTTTTTTTAAATAGTAAAAAAAAAAACCACTAAACCAAAACATGTTTCATTGTTTTGAGTTAAAAATGGATTTGAAGAACAAATCAGTGGCTTATCAGTGGGATCGTAGTTCGATCTACACACCAAATTATGCCACAAGGGGAATGACTTTCTATGAGCTTAGTCATTAGGATGGAATTATTTCACTTCCTTTTGATACTTTCCCAAGTTGAGAAATTAAGGTGATTAAATGGTTCGGTTGCCCTTTGCTGCCTTCTTAAGCATTTCACCAAAGTCAGGTTTTGGAAATAAACAGTTTCCTTTAAACAATCGCTAGCGCCACTGTACATCAAAACATAAAACAATCCCTTACTGGAAATAAAAGCAAGATTGCTTGGCTAACCGGCATGCAATTCTGACGTGTTTTGTGGGATTACACTTGGAAGTTCAAAACTTCCTTTCTGGGCACACACCTCGGTACTTTAATTTTCAAAACCACTGAACACCTGACAGTCCTCCTGGACAATCTCAGCTCTTTTGGAAAGAAGGCATTTAATTCTTTAGCATCGATCTGCAAGTTTAGATGCCATCTTAAGTGATGCTTTAATTGACAACAAATTAAGTGTATAACACAACCTGCAGTTCTGACATCCCAAATAAGTTTACAAATCTCTCTCCAACCCAGGTACCCTTCTTTTAAATTAAAGATTTAATTTTTAAATTAAATTTAAAAAAATTTAAAAAGAAGCTGCCAAGCAACCTTAGCATACAGACAAAAACCCACGGTCCTGCAGCGTTGATGTACTGCCACAGAGGCTGCTCGAGCTGGGGATCGGTGAGCGCTCGGCGCGAAGCACGTGTCTGCCACGCACCTCTGGCTTTGATTTCAGGGGCGCCGCAGCCCACCGGCCCTCACCGCACAGCTCACCTCCCAAGTCACCGGTCTTTTACTGCCACACCAGCGTAACGCAGCGGTGCTTAAAGATGACTCTGCGAGACTTTTGCTCTGATGTGGTATATTTAAGACGAAACTACAGTATAAACGTTTAAAGACTGGGTTGAATGGGCTACAAATCACAGTTTCTTGTTCCCATGTACAGTTTCAATACAAATCTCAGTGCAGTGCCTAGAACAGTTCATACATCACTACTGTGAAACAGAAGCAAGAGGGTGCACTTTGTTTTATAAAAAAACAACAAATAAATTATACATTGAGAGCTATTGCCAAGCTTTACATATAAAAGGTAAAAATACAGTAGTTAGTGTCGCTTTAACAAAAAAAAATCTAGCTAAAAAAATATTCTTACATACTTTAAAAATAAGTTTGTCCAGTTATAGGTAGGGGTGTGTGTGTTTACGAAGCAGAGTGCTCAAGCCAAACACTAAAAGGAGGCAAACTTTGTAGGAGAACCCTGCGGCTCCTTGCGGCGTAGGGTCTGACATCGCTGCCGGGTGAGCACCCACTCCTCATTTCCAGCGGGCACACACAACCACGCGCAACGCCGAGCGACAGATCCTGGCTTTCAACAGGCTGTGCTCGGATCCGCTTGGATCTCCCTCCTGAACACCGCGACCAGAGAGCGCAGCACTTAATGAAATCGCACCAACTCCCACCTCCATTTGAGGGTGGTGGGGAGGGCCCTGTACTTATGTCTACGGTGCTAACACTCAGACCAAACACCCGATTACACCTGCATCACAAAGGCCATTAGCATGGATTATTTTGGTTTTTTGGTATAAAAGTTACGATTGTCCAGCTGCATTTGAAAGCTGTGATGTTACCATGTCTAACAGCTATGTAATTTTACTACAACTTTCTAGACTAACAAACACTTTATGTGCCCAGATAGAGCTTTAAACGCTAGCTGGCCGTGAAATAGAGCTGCTAACACTTCATCTGTAGATGTGGGTTGTACCAGGGCATGTTCACAACGTGAAAAATATATCCAGTGCTGTCTGTGAAGGAGATGCTGATTTTAACAGTACACCGTTGCTTCAAGAAACGAGAATGAGCCAGGTGCAGGCAAAGGGGTAACAGGCAAGGGCTGAAAATAGTTTGTGGAAAGAGACCCAGATGTAACTGGACTGCTCACCTGAGCTCCTCCTAATGGTGCTGAAAATTTTCTTGCCAAAGTTGTGTCCAAAAAATTGTCCAAAACATAGCTTTTACACCGCCATCCGTCTTTGACAAAGTATATGTGGAATTTAAGCTTAAAATCGAACACATTCAAGCTAATTTATTAACCATGACTGATTACCAGGTAACTAGTTATTTTATGTCATATGACTTACCTAATATTAAACCCTATTACCACCGAAGTAAAGAATAGATTCCCTTAATTCAAGTGTAAGAGGGCCTGAACTCCCACATTTTAATACCCATTCCAAAAGCTTGTAAGACCATTGCCGTGTCGTCAGCACCTGCGGACTCTCTGGTCTCTTCCTGTTGGACTAGATGGGTGAGACTGAAACGCAGTTGTAAGGTCCAGCATCTCCCAAGATTAATCAGTTTGAGATAGGGGGTGGGGGGGTTTTGTTATTATAAATGTTAAGATTTCCATAAAATCTTTTACTCTAATCACTCACTTATGGAGTGTAACTGGAGTAAAAGCGCTTTTACTTTTAGATCCAATCACTTATGTTTTTAGTATAAGTTATCATTTTTTAATTATAGAGTTAAAAAGCCTCCATCTCTGATCAGCATTACACGCACACACAGCAAGAGGGTGCAAGGCCAGTTAACGAGTACAGGCTGGGACAGGCATTGATAAGTCAACAGGGGATAACTTTGTTAGGAAAAAATTTTGAACTTTTTTTTTTTTAAATCAGGGAGCTGGCTTTTTCCAAATGACTGCAACAGAATGTGCATTTATTCATTCCTGTCAACTCTTACAGCTTTTAAGTGGTTGGCACACCTGCCAACATCCCAACACCAGATTCACAAAAAGGTTTTATTTATAAATCTCTTTAAATAAATACCAAAAAATAAACTTTTAGAGGATGATCGGACCTTACAGCCAATCAATCAATAGTATAGCAATGGTAAGAAAATCCCTTTTTCTCAGCGTCACACATGCATTAATTAATACTTTATAACACTAACTGTAGGAACTATTACACCTATTTGTGTCTGATAAAATGCAGGTGATGAGTAATGCTACGTCACCTGTTAGCCAGTCATGACACAACATGACATCTATCATTTTAAAGCAAAGCAGTGATGCAAAACTACAGGATGTTCAGATACCTGCCTATGTGTCTGTTCAGATCACGTAACTGTGGTGCCTTAGACTCGCCAGGCTCCCTATATAAACAATTTGGAATAATAAGCTATGTTGAGTTAAATGGAGTGAATATTTGCTCCAAGTATTACATGTCACTGTAAAGAGTTGGGTTTGCAGTCCCAAATCTACTAGAAATTGCAAGTCCCCAATTTAACAGTTGAAAATTTTGAATTTTTAAATAAAGTTTCAAGTATTAGTCCTCTGAAAATTGAGGAAAACCTTGCCCCTTTGAAATTTTCGTGTGCGTGCACATGCGTGTAAATACAACATCCCCCTCCAATCACCGCTATCCCGCCCATGCTGAAATAACAGTTGGCTACTTGGAACCACTTAGATTTTAGGGGGACACACTCACCACACATTTTATTTACTTGTTACTTGCTGTATGTGATTGCGCGGGAGGAACCTAAGGATGGTATTCAACATGCAATGCTGTAAAACTGTAAGCTTGGTATTCTACTTTTGGGAGGGATTCAAGCTACCAGTTCACAGAGCTCCTAAACCCAATGGGACGAGTCAAATATCAAGCATGCCTTAAAGAAAAAGCTACTGCATTCTGTCTATTTACAAAACCAACACATGTAGCTGGCGAACGCCAGCTCAGCTGCTGAGCAAACAGATCAACAGCAAGTGCCAAGTTTCCCCACACAGTCCTGGCTTTGTGCAGGAAGCAGACTGTTGCAGCCATAGCTTCCCTTTTCCTGCAGGAACTTTGCTGGCAACTGTATTATTAATCCAGACTAAGACATTTGATATTTGAATCGGGAACCTTCTACATTTTAGTATGCAATAAGGCTCAGACTTAAAAGTATAAAAAAAGCCAATACTCAACTGGAAGCAACAATGACAGAGCTGAACGGCTGGTGAGCAGAAACACTGCACAGGTCCAGAACAGCAGCTCCCCTCTGGCTGGCAGTGCGGGGAGCCTGCCGTGCAGCGCTTTAGGCGCTGGCTGGAGGGGGGACCTGAAGCGCCTGCTACCAATTTTGACTCCCGGTTCTTGAGGCAATGGCTGCAAATCATTGTCTGCAGAGAGTCGCTCTGGTATGTCAGTCCTAAGAGCTCCCCATGCCTCTCTATTAAGGCCTCGGGGGTTTTGAGGAGTGGCAGTGGGCCACATAAATGCCACGTGGCTTCTTCCTTAACGCTCTCATTCAGCATCTTGCAAACAAGCACAAAAGCAGCAGTAAGAACGCTCTAGTCCAAAAGAAGCAGCCTAGCGGGGCACCAGCTTGCTTGCACAACCCACGGTGGTTTGGTCCAAATCTTTGTCTACACTGAGAGACGTGCATGCAGCCGGTGTGCAGAACTGAAGTTGTGCATACAGGTCTCAGAAACAACTTTCACATTTAAAATTGTTTCTAAGAACGACACGTATATAAATATTTATAAACAGCAGCACTATGCAGAAAACATCCTCCAGCCCCAGTCATACGTACAAACCTCTTCCTAAGAAAGGAAGATCCCTGTTGTTTCATCTGTGCTTCCCTGTTAGGAGATGTGGAGTTCATCATCGGGCTTCTGTATTTCTCCCCCCTCTGACCCTGCATTGACCTTTTTCACAGGCTGTATCCCCAGGGTCCATGGGCTCACCTCTACATGTCCACATGAGGATCCTGCTGCCCAGGACTCAAATGATCTCTTACATACTGTATCCTGTACTTCACCTGAGCACTGAACGGCCTTCACCAGCTCTGTGGAGCGTGCTCTTGCAAGTGCTCCTACCTTCCTTCTACAAAGAAGTGAACTGCTTACAGGAACTTTTCATCTTTTTTTCCTGTTTTCACCTTATTCTTTCTATTCTTTGTTCCACATACAACTATTGGATGACACTTGGAACAGGATTTGAGGTGGTGTTAAGAACTGATCTAGTTCTACCCTCATGCCACTAACACACCTGCTAAGTATTCCCAAAGCACAGCATCTGGAAACAACAACCAGAAACAGCATGAATAGAAACAAGAAAATTCTTTTCCTTCCTAGTCCTATATAACAACAAAACTAACCAATAAGCAGTTCCTGAAGTAAGCTGTACTCCTACCTTCACTGCTTCAGCATTTAAAACATACATATCTTTAGCCTAAAATGCATGTATTTGAGCCATACAGGAAATGAAATAACCAGTGTCAAAATGTGGGACCTCTGCTGCAGTCTGCTAATGCTATAAGCTGTTTGGCAGGTTAATTTTCCTTTTCCTGGTTGTAACGAGCAGCTCAAATCCAGTAAACGTAGTTGATCACTGATGGACTAGATTTTAATTCTTTCCAGGTACTATAACAAGAGGTGCAAGGATTATGAAGGGGTTTAAGGCCAAAAAGGAGAGTATGTGTTGGTAAAACAAAGGAAAAACAGAGGGAATAATCACACAGAAGAAAATGTCCTTGGCCATATGAAACAGTCATCACTACTGTGAGCCACCGTACATAGTCTGGCCACAAGGTGGCCCTGCAAGTTCTCCTAATGTTTCCAATACTACTCTACAGAGGTCAGGGATACCGTGCTCATACACTACATAGCTAACATCACAGTGAACGCTTTCCATTAACGCATGAGAGGCAGCACAGGGTAAGACTAAACCTAGCGTGAGCGGAACGCAACTAGATTCTCTTCCTCATGTTCAGAACTAGTTCCAGTGTGGTATTTCACTTCTCCTGAGGGAGAAGATCAAATGTGCATGTGGTTTTATATCCCGGTTTAGACTGTAATTCCAGTTAGATTGCAATAAATGTAGAAGTCTCTTCCTGGATCCTAGCAAACCAGCTGGCTGTTTGACTCCTGTTCAGCAAGAGTTTGATCCCAAGCAAGTCTTTCGGAAGGATCCCTTGAACATATGTTAGAAGACTAAGTTTTTACAAGCTGGGAAGTGCAGAAACTCCTTCTTCTAGAGTTCAGTAGTGAGTAAACATTTCGTTCTTATTGTAGCATCCTCAGTAACTGGGCTAAAAGGGGGAAGAAAAAAAAAAAAAAGAGGCCCTGTAAATACACTCCTCCAAAAATATCTGCTATGATGGTTTAAAAGAGAAAAAGATGAGTATTGTTCCAAAGAGCATTAATAGCTGTTCCCCTTGTAATTTAATGAGACCAATGGACAAACCTTTCCAACAGACAACTGCAGAAGAGCAAACACTCAATTTCACACAGTGCAGCAGTAGCATCATTGCCATCCGCATCCGCACTGTAAGAGGTTCGCTGAAAGGCCTGATCATCACTGCCATCATTCTGCCTCACCAGCACGGCAGAATGGAATGGGAAAGGTTTCTACAGATTCTGTTCTCTGACTTCCTTACAGCTTGGAAATAACTGGGGGACATCCCCCCCTGCCCCTGCCAATCCTCTGACAGGTACTGAAACACTGTAAAGAGATTTCTCAGAAAATTCATCTGTACCATAATTTTAGTCCAGTACTAAAACATGTTAGCAAATAAGGAAAGAAAATGAAGTGAAATGATAATTAAAAAGAATTAATCAATTTTATAGCACTTACAATGACAACAGGTTTACCTCCAACTCCAGCTAAATTTGTATGCTGTGTTCCTTTACTTACTTGAATTAAAAAAAAAAGTTTTCTTACCCTTCAAACAATGTTATATAAAAATATACACATCAGCTGCTCTATTTATTTATAAGATTTAAAATGCTATAAAGTCAGACAGAGCTATAGTTTATAGACACAGCAAAACGAGGCACTGTGTCTAAATGACCACTATAACTATTCAAGTAGAAGCAGTAGGAGCACATAGTTCCTTTCCACCCCATACAGACTTTCAAAGTGAGTGCTGAGGAGACCTTACCTTGCAAGGACTTCGGATATCTGCTGGGATGGTGGCAATCCAGCTGATGACAACAGAGCCTCCGTGCTGCCTTTCACTGCCTTCATAGCTAAGGCAACATCATTTCCCAAAGGCCCATTGGAAATCACTCCAGTCTGAATTGGGGAGAATGAAACAGGAAACTGAAATAAAAACCTGCCACCATGACAAGACAAGCAAATTTTTCAATATGATTCATTTATAACAGTAAAAACTAGGTTTCATCAAGTTCCAGAGTGGGCTTCACTAAATGCAAGTTCTTAAAGAAACTTTATGGCATTTACCTGCAATGTAACGCAGCAAAAATGAAGTTTAAATATTAACAGGATATGTATGTTGTTTGATTTACTCCAGCTGAATTAGTTTGCTTTATTTTTGATCTGGTACATTATTTTATGGGCTTTCACATTATTACAAATTATTATATTTTACTATTTTACTTGAGCTCCTGTTTCTTAATCATGACAAGAGTTTTCTTTTTTTCTTTTTTTGTTGTTGTTAAGGAATGATCAAATAACTCACTGGCACTATCCACCTCGGTGTTATCGTGGGCTGGGAAGACACCTACAAAAAGCAAACAAATGCTCATTAGAAAAGGTTGGAAGTAGCTGCAAACATTCTCAAAACAATATTGCCTCCCAAAACGATCTCAGATATTTGTCCATCGCTAGTCTTTGAATGATGCTAGTGATTAGCTACAGATGATGTGACTTCATACCCAAAAGTCAATGGCACCCACACAGCATACAGCTAACACCCACTCACTCACAGAAACTCACTGGTCGCAGTTTCAGCATAGTGCTCCCTTCCAAAAGGCAAGTGAACTCATTATTTTTTTCTGCTTTGTGGACAAAGTTAACTGAGAGCACACATCTGTGAACAGTTTCCCCTTTTTCTTGGTGCATGCGATGTAACTCCTTTTTCGCCAGCACAAATTATAAGAGATTCTTTTTACCTATATAAAAGGGTTGATTTGTATTAAAAGTTTATTTTTCAAGTTTTTTTTTTTTCTATATATATATATACACACACACACACACATATGTCTGTGTGTGTATATACACATTTACGTATAATTTCTGAAGTATTATATATACCAAAAAGCCTGAGAAGCAGGCTGGCACTTGCAGGTGTACTAAAATAAGACTACAGGCTCTTGTGGCACAGATACAAGTTAACTCTTCAGGTTCCTTCACTTCCATTACAAAGCTGTAGGGTCTACAACCCTATGCCAGCCACTCTTCAAGTAGGGGGGGCACATATGCAGTGATCCAGGTCAACCATTGCTTCACTCTACTGCAGCAGATCCAAGCCTGGTGGACAGATACTAAAGCCAGAGGAGAGTTTATGAGTAAAAACCACTGTACGTGTGAAGGAAGAAGTTTGGTTTTGAAATACATTTACCCGAGGTGTGGCTTCTGTAAAGTCAATTAGATTCTCTGTCAATGATGTTAAGGAAACGTCCTGGTCATCTGGAGTGCTCTATGGAATAAATCAGTTTTGAATTGAATTCCCAGTAGTAGCAGATAGGTCTGCTGAATACTCTAGTGGCTTCCCAAGTCATAGACTAGTGTCCTTAATGAACACCACTGTTTATCAGGTCTCTTTTCTCAAATCCTTCCATATGATCTTTTTTAATAGCCTTTTCATTTCACTTACTCTCATCAACATACTGGAAACAATGTCATTGCCATGTAAGCTGTGAAACTGTCCCATTCTCCTATGTGAAGATGGGGTACTGTGCCATTCGACAAGAAGGTCAGCAAGATCTGTGAGCTGAGTATTTGAACTCAGAAGATTAAATTGATAATTATTCAGTGGGAGCAACTACATAATACTGGTTTAGAGGGACAACAGCTAAAGGGCATGGTGCTTTAGTGATCCAGAATAACCCCTCAGTCTGCTGAAGTAACAACAGAATCCAATGCTGGACTCCTCTTTTCTTTTGGAGAGGGACAAAGGAAAGTTTACCCCTGAATTACAATGTGCATTTCATGGAGTCCAGTTAAAAATTACCTTATCCTTGAGGTAACCAGAATACAATAATTAAACATTTCAATTTAAACTTTTCCCTCTGTGGTTACTTTGATAGGAATTGCCTATGTCAGAATTTCATCCCTGCAGTCTCTTTCCTGGAGCATCAAATCACAGGAATATAAGGGGCTCCCCACCAGTGTGAGGAAAACAATCAGTTTAGATAAATAAGTGTCAGGCAAAGAACCTGAAAGGACACACAGGAATGGCCTTTGGAGAGATCAGTGTCCCTGTCTGCTCCAGAAAGCACTCTTTAGCATTCACCAATGACTCGTATTCATTGAGTTATGAGAGGCATGCAGCAAGGTCTGCTGTGCTTGCCTGGAGGCATCAGTAGCTCAGAACGTGACACAAAGAAATCTTTCAGGCTGGCAGGTGGCAATACCTTTGAAACAGGAGCCTCCTCAGCTGGAGCCAGACTAGCTGGAATCAGCAGGTCCTCGTGGTTAGAGGCAGTGCTGTCCTCATTTAATGCATTACTGAAAGAAGAAAACATTCTCATCAGCAGAAGGCCTGGATAGCATGAAAGACTGCTGCTTCCCTGATAGCTCAACCCAAAAACTCGACACCAGTTCCGTGTGAGGCAGACAAAAGACTGATGTTTGTGAGTATGTTGAAATAAATGCCTTCCAACTACCTCTGCAGATTACTACTCTCTTTCATAGTTTCAGCTACAGCTGTGTATGGACCCAACAGTATCAATGTCTTCTATCTCAAAGGAGCTTCTTCAGCCCTTGTTTCTAATTCGCCTGAAGCCCTCCCTTCCCTTCCTCTTATCTTCCTCTTTAGAGCCAGGGGCAGCAGGATGTCAGATATTTCAGTTGTTTCAGAAGATGAGAGATTTGCTTACTGCTTGCTAGGATCCTCACCTTGAGGCCTGGCCTACACTGATTAACTGTTGCAGCAGTAATTAAAGATGCATCAGTAAACCTGCTTAGTTAGATGTAGCCTAAATGCTCAGCAACTGTTCCTCATCTTTTCAGACCTGTTCATGATAATCTCCATGTGGTTCCCTTACCCCAGAAACACATTTCTCCTGAATCACTTACAGAACAAAGGCATTTGAGGCAGGGATTGCTTTCAGCAGCTCTCTTGGGTCTTGAAATACTGGACTGGTTGCTGGGGGACTACTCTGTGTTTTGCCTGACGAGAGAATGTTCCTGGCACAAAACAACAAAAAGCAAAACAAAACAAAAACCAGGTACAACCTTCCACGGAAAGCTCTTCATGAATCACTTGTTACAGCATATTTTTGAGATCGCTACATGTACAATATCCCCATGTGCTCTTTGAGGTCTGACACATGCTCATCTTCACAAACGGTCAAGAAATTACATGCTGTAACCCTTTAACTTTTTCAATGCCTGAAATCCCAGTGGAACTAGCAATCATTTGAGTTTCAGTAATTCTCAAGAAATCAACTGTCAGTGTCAGGTTTTTGTACACAATTTTTTTTTCTCCACTAGAAAACAGCTACTGTAAACAGGCCCATCCCCTCTCCCCACACTGAAGTTGTTCACAGGTCAGAAATAACTATAGTGATTGAAGCTGCTGTTGGAACAATGTTTATCAAATTAAAGTATGGGAGAATAAAGAGTATCTGGATTACCTTGCATATAATAAAACTCAGCAACTACAGTGCTTGCTGGTTTTCATCTTAAAAAAACTTCACACTCACCAGGTTAAGCTACACTATACACAGTAAAATGCGATGACCACTGAGCCACTGAAAGACCACACTGAACTGCAGGTTCTCAGTGCTGTACTTGGATAACTAGATCACATGTTTCTGCCAAATCTATTCAGTACCTGGCAGCAGCATCCTGAATATTGGAATTCTTTACACTTGTCAGGCTGTCTTCTCTTACGACCTGAGAGGAAAAAATGAACAAACATATAAATTTCTAATATCTGTTTCCATCTTGTGTTAGTTCTGAGATTCACAGAAGAGCCAAGCGCCTCCCTCCCAGCACAAAAGTGTGCTGTTCATCTACTGCTCAGGGACTTAAAACATCAATTCTATGTGAAAACTTCCATACAGAAATAAAAATATTCCCCAACATAGCCAAATAAAATACCATTATTTGCTACAGAATTTACTAGAACATGCTAGAAGCATAGTCTTAGTCACAGAATCACAGAATAATTTCTTGGTTAGAAGGCAACATTTGGAGGTTATCTGGCTCAATAACCACTCAAACCAGGGCTCGTTCAGGGCCTTGTCCAGTTACATGTTGAGTATCATCAAGGATGGAGATTCCTCCCTGGGCAACCTCTCCAGTACTATTATTGTGAAGAAAGGCTGAAAGTCTCTCTTATTCTACCTTGGACTTCGGCTCTTGGAGCACCCTTATCTTGCAAGGCACCTTCTCCAACACCAGGCAACTGAAGAGAAATAAAACATTCGAGAATGTCACAGTCCTTATCAGTTGAGTATTTACCTTGTGCCCTGCTTCTGCCTGGGCCTTCAGGATATTGCTTTTGATATCTGCTGGAAGCCACGTTGCTGCTGCGATTGGGCTCTCAATTGCATTGTTAAGACATTTATCTGTCAACTTTACCACTTCATCCTAGACATGAAAAACATCTTTATTAGAAGCAATTCCCACATGGAAAAGTCTGGGCTGAAGTTTATTAACATCTCTAAATAACAACAAGGCTCTGAGTGAGAGGAAAGTCAGCAGATTTATACTGAAATGAAAAAGCAATTTTTTCCTTTGTTTTGGAGCTCAGTTGTAAAGTCACAGCAAAACATAAAGTAAAAAAGCACAATGCTTAAAAGCAGAGATGCAAAGTGCTGTGCTAAAAATACAGCGTGCAAGAATTGAAGTGGACCCTAAATTTGCAGCCTAGTTTAGATAAGAGATCAATATAGCAGCCATCATATTATATCACATCAGTATAGCCTAACTATAAGTTGATAATTTACTCTCAAATGCAAGTTGGGAAGATTTTTACCTTAAAATCCACTTACAAATTAGAACAACAGTTTAATGTGCTATTAGCTACCTCTCCCATCACTGATTATATCAGAGCAAACTGGCAGCCAGATACATAATGAAGACAATTAAAAATGAGATACCTTTCACTACAGTATATTTCATTATGTGAATTGCATTTCTTAATTATAAAATGTTAATTAAGCATTCAATCTACTAATTGCTGTTTGATTAGTGACAGAAGTTAATTAACTGAGTGGAAACTAAACCTTGTGATCTTTCTTCTCAGGGTATGACTCAGCAGGGGGAGACAGAGTCCTGCTTTCCTCACCATATGCCACCGTTGCTGGCTAAGGCAGGCTCTTTCCTGGAGGCAAGCGCTGCGTTCCTGCAACACACCCCGGAGCAGGCACAATCCTGCCGCACTCCTACTTGCACGAACTGCAGCGTGCCCAGAAGGAATGAAGCCCGTCGCATAGAGAGAGAGCAGGGGAAAGAAGTTAAAAAGAGGTGACTACCTGTCCCCCACACAGCTCTCCATCCACTTTCAGCTTTTTTCGTTCACTGGAAACACTAGTGAGAAATTCTATGTATTTGGTCTTTAGAGAGGGGAAAAACATTTCCTTTTCTTGTCTCCCTCTAAATCACCTTTCAGGGTATCCAAATAGGAACTTACGAGACTATCTAAAGGACAAACCGTTTTAAAATTTTGACCCCAGTTAGCAATGAACTTTGCAAAATATTCAAGGGTCACTGTCAACATAAAAAGGTATGAGGACCAATAACCAGTGTTGCTAATGACTATTGCTAGCAGATATTAAGAGATACACATTCACATAATTCATGAAGACTAACAAAACAACTAATTATTAAACATTTAAGTGTTTTTATTTTAGAGAAGCTGCTGGAATTGCCAAAAGTCGGGAATAATTAAAACTGAATTGTTATTATTTGTACAGTCGCAGTACCCAACTGTGACAATCCTTAAATCCTTATAGTGGACCTCACTGAACCAGATGCTCTATGTAACAGTCCCTGCACAGAATTTCTAATGCATTATTTCAGTACCAGCGATATAGTACATCTGATTATTTTAACTGAGCACATCAGTACACTGGTGCTTTAAGCACCACTATGTGGTTTAACTTCCTCTCAGCTTCCTCCACCTGAACAACCAGTTTAATTAGGTCACTCTAGTCTATTAACAATTAGATTCCCAACTTTTGAAAAGTTTAGTACTATTAAGAAATACTTTAATGTAATCAAGTAAAAGTTCTATACCACCAAAGAAATATTTCCATCAATATTAAAGACATATTTTTCTCAGTCCTTTCTATTTTATGCTTGAAAAAAGCATTGGCATTTTACTGGGTTTTTTAATGGAAAGAGCATGTAGCTAGAGGAGAAAGCATTTGGCACCTGATAACGCCTCAAGATGTCTCATTTACAAGACATTTCACATAAAAGAGCAAAGCTGCTGGGGTTTGTCAATATTCTACCTTGTTACAAATTATTATTGTTTCCATGTACTAGACAAACTGTATTTGTACTCTATTCTTCAATCAAAATATGGAGCTAGGCAGCGATGTAAAAAGAGAAGGAAAGATTAAAGGCAGCAGCAGGGCACGCGATCCCCATCCTTTGTGCTTTTGAGCAGCATTCCTGGTGCCACTGTGCAGGGAGACGGAATCTAACACAGACACATTTTGGAGCAACTTCCACATGTTTACAGATCACAACAAATTCAGAAAAAGAAAACCCTCACGCCCTTGCATTTCTGACTCTGGAGCAGACTTCGAACACAGGCAAACAGGGTGAACTTTTTATTGTTCATTTCACTTCAGAAGCTGATGAAAGCGGAGCGTCAGTGTATCTAAGAGCTGTTTGCTCTCTTTTGTCAGGTCTGGTCACTGCACTAGTGAAAGCTGGGAAAGGACAAAGTCGCATTCTTCCATTCCAACAGATTTTGGCAGGGAGCAGTGGTTTAGAATGAAGCCATTCATTCCCCCCTTCCCAGTTCTCATTCTAGAAAGATTTCTCTTTTTCTCTGAAAAAACACAGATGGCCAGATATATATTTCCCTATCAAAGAAATCAATCAAGAGTGATTGATTGCAAGTATAGAATTACGTAAAGATGAGTGTCAGGCCATCTCTGACCCTTGATGGAAAATAGTTAAAGATTTTTAATTAACAAAGCTGAAGTGAGCAGTTCATTGGCATTTGATAGTGTCACTTATGAAGTTCAGGATGCAGCTCTGCCTTCATAAGCAGAAAGCTAATGCTTTCCCCTGATGCTTTTTACCAAACCTTTTATGTGCTGTAACAATTTCTACATAGGTAGGTATCTTATGCACTGGTAAAACTTAAGGGAGATGAGACATGCTGAAATTTGTCATCACACACTTTCAGAGAGAACACTGTAACACTGCGTTCATCTGAAGTAACAGCAAGCTCCAGGGTCTAAGCTCATTGCAAGGTTTTAGTGGATATATTGCAGTCCCACTCAGTTCAGTCAGAAGAAGATGCCATAAACACCTATTTTACAAACAGATTAAGAACAGAAGTAAGTGCAGGAGGAGAGCCAATAGGTACATTTTGTAACAAACTCTCTAAGTGGAAATTTGTATTTTTTCTAAAAGCAGGAAACAAAGTAGTTTGAATAGTTATTCTTAGGTCACTGTTTCCACAATTCATTTCCAAACCATTAACCATCATCTCTAATCACAACTGGGTGTACTTATTTGGTGCTACTGTAACCTACATGTCTTTGCAATTTGAAGCATACAGAATTTAAAGCATACAGAGACAGTCTCTAATCTTTGTCTACCTTTTTAAACAAACACTCTCAAGTGACCTCTTGGTAAGCTACATCATAGGCTGAAAAGCTTTATTCAGTCTTTTCTATCTCAGGAAAACCACTGATGATCTACTCTTGCGTTTTCATAATACAATTTGCACTTCCTTCTTGAAGCTGAAGTCTCTTTTACCCAAAGAAAGATTCATATTGGCATACTGTTGATCCATTCATCATGTATTTCTCAGTTATGCAAATGTTCTTGCTCTCTAATCAGGTTACTATCACCCCAGTATCTGTAACCTCTAATATCCAAAGTTACTCGGCACCTCGTATGACAGCAGCTGGATAACTGTGACTGTACTGTATTGGCAGCTGTTTGTTAGATTAGCTCATTACAGGAATCTTACCTCGCTTACTATATATCAGCCACAATTTAAAAAACACTACGACACTTTTGCTCCGTTCTCTCCATTTAACCAATTAAATGTTTTTTCCCCTCTCTGTCTGAACTAAAACGGAGCTCAACAGGCAAAAATATTCTGAAATAAACTGTGTTCATTTGCTTTAATTTATGCGGAGGCAGTGTTTCGGCATAACAGGACCTATAGCCTACTGACTAATCTTCTTAGAGACCTAGTAATCTTTGTATTGCACTCACCAAGCAGAGGGGTGCACAAGGCATCCCTGACAACAGTCCTTAAAGGGGACAAGAGCCAAACAGCCTGCAGGACCAAGCATTCCAAAGCAGCAGCCTTCTCCCACACGGAGCAGGGGAACAAATGCTCAGGAATGGGCTTAGCCCAAACACGTACTGCTACACACCTCTCTTGGCACCTGGTTCATTTTACTATTGAGAGAGCAAGAAAAATCATAGCTGCTTCATCGAAAGTTGGATAAATCCTCGGGCCTCCCTACAAGGGAGGGTAGTACAAACAGAGATAACACTGCCAGGTGTTTTACTCTCTCTGCTTGTTCAAAATGCAATAAAGCACCTAAAGCTTTAACACCAGGGGATGCAGAGTGGAAATCTAAATTCCAAATTTTTTAAAGCTCATCAAAAAAAAGAAGAATATCCTGCATGGGTGCAGTTGTCTGATAATTGGTGAATCTATGATAGTTCACTGCTGTTGTAAGGGAGGATCCTGTCCTCTCCACCCCTTCTAGCAACACTACTTATTTTCACTATGCTCTGGCATTTCTTTGACCCCTTCCATGAACCTATTTAACTCAATATTTAACAAGTTAAAAAACCAAACCAAAACAAAACCCCAAAAACCCAACACCTTAACAAAAAGTTCAAAACAAAAAAGGCAAAAAAATTTTTGTTTGCCATTTTGTGGGCTACATTGGTTCACCGAAACATGCAACGATTCCTGGAGGTGACAGAGGAGAGAAGGAAGCCGGGGAAGGAAGAGCAGAGAGGAGCGAGGGAGAAGAGAGCCCTCGCCCTGTTCAGAGCACTGAAGCTCGTACTTTGGCTCAGCTGCCGTGGAAATGCAGCCTGACTTGCTCAGAAGGATTTATGAGAGCACTAAATCAAACCACATCACTCCTCTCTATGTAAACACACACCAACAGCTACATCAGAGAGCAGGTAAAAACCGGTTACTTAACAGGAGGGACGATCACCAGCAAACTTGACTCAAAATGGAGTGTCAAAACAACATTCTGGGATGGTTACCAAAGGCAACTGAAAAACACCAGGAAAGCAGCTCACCCCCTCAAAATAGAGGGTGAACTATACAACACCGTACACTTAGTAATCTACAGATAAAGACAACTGAGGAACATTTCAAGCGTTTATACCTTTTACTCACATTGATTTTAGAAAATTTCACCAGGCCGCAGCCTGCATAGGTGCACATGCACCTCTGCCCCCCATTTCTGTCTCACTGCCCTGTCACACACAGATTTATATGTAACAAAGCATTTGTATTTCCTTTACTATCCTTTAATATTACTCACTCATATTTTTAAAAATCTTGCAAGTGGCCCAAGGTAAGTGTAAAACTTTTCAGAATGATCTGAACAAAACTCAGCAACTCTGCCAGGAGGAATGAAGCCCAAGTACCTGTACGTTTATGTTTACGTTGGGACGCTCAGTTGGCACGGGGCTGCTGCACTCTGTCTCCAGCTGTCTCAGTTTTAAGAACGTGTCTTCAAATGCTGAAAAAGACAGAAAAGATATCATCTTCCTAATGTCACTGTGGAGTTATCTGACTTGTAACTTGCATTCTTCCTGAACTCTAATTATGTGGTTTTAAAGTTGTGGAAAAAAGCACAGGGACGGGGGAAGCTACTTGCTCAACCTTCAACGCAACTTTCAAGCCTACAGACTGTATGTACCTAATCACAACACTCCGCACTCCCGCAACTTCATTTACCCAGCCAGCCTCACAGTGAACAAGCAAGCAGCAAGAGTTAATTGCTCAGATAGTTACAATTCACTTCACTGTATTTGTGGCTAAAGTCAGATCCCATGAAGAACTGTGACTTTTCCCTTGTACCTCTGTCCTTGGAAATAAGCTGCTTCCAGCTGAAACCGAGAGAGCTGACCAACTTTGTTGTCCTGCTGGTGGGCAAAACTGTCCTTATGCATATAATCTAACGGAGCTTTCTAAAACACCTCTGGATTTTTGTAAGGAAACAACCTCATAACAACCTAATCAGTTAACTTTGACCCCACATGTGATGATAATAGGGAAAAATCTGTAAGTTTGCTTACGATCACAGTCTGCTTTTTCAGCAGCAGTTTCCTTTGTGCCAGGATGAGGGCAACTAACAGCCTCTTCTGAATCTCCTGTTGCCAAGCCAACAACTGGATGGCCTACGGTATCATCAACACAAGTTTCTGGCAACTCCGTGCTGTTTAGCAAATCAACAAGAGGTACACTGCAAAGACAGAAAGATGGGCAGAGATACACAGAATCATGTTACCACTCTTCCTATAACAAGAAAAAGCTTTAATACACGCAATCTCTTTTTTCAAGCTGTCTTCTGGTAACCAGACACATTCTGTAAAAACTGTTTCAGGTAACTAATAGACATTGGCTTTCAGTGAGTTTAAAAAAAAAAAAAAAAAGGAGGAACATTTCACATCTGTAGAAGAACTGACTTCATAACAGAACAGGTCCACATTGCCTGCTGCTTCATCACATAGCAGTGGAAAAATTGAAGACAGAAGGAGGAAATTTATCATCCATTAAATACACTTTTTGGAACAAACATCTGCAGTTTTTCTAACAAACTCAAGGTACACTTTAGGACTTCTACAAGAGAAAAAAAAAGCTAGGGGGAGGGAAGTTGATACTGTTCACAAAAAGCTATTTATACAGCACTTCACCCAACACAGAGGACAGAAGGGTGCAGTGCATAGCTCTGCATTGACACTGTGTTATGGTTAGGCATACCTGTAACTAGTTTCCATTTTATTAACTTGGGCAGAGACACAAATGAAACCTTAGCAGTCACAATATTTTAAGTGAACCACAGCATGTACTCTGTACTTGTTAGGATCACTTATTTCACCTCCTTTGCTTTCTAATAGAAACCTCTCCTTTTTATTTTGTCCTACCATCTGTATTTAAAATGAAAATAGAAAAAAAATTACAAAACCAAAATTTATATTATGATGCTTATGTTGTGCAAACAGTCAGGAACCTCATCTGTCTCTTCAAAGTTCAGTAACAGCTAAAGCTATCGTAACAGCAAACTGTAACAAATACAGAAACAACAGCTGCTGCAGAACATGATGGTTAATCAGACAACCTGTGCACACAACTGCAGTTTGGTTGTCTCCCATTTCAATCAACAATCACACTTACATACAGTTTAGTTGCAATATTGGTTTAAGAAGAAAAATCTTTGAAAGTCCTGTCCCAAATACGACAACAATGATACCGACTAAATATCCACCACAACAGAACTTACCCTTATGCATGGACAGAGACGTTTCCTACTTGACAGTTCAGACCAGCTTCTCCCTTATTGCTAACAGGTTAATGCCCCTTGCCTCCCTCCAGCCCTTGGAATTTGGAAGCAGTCCCATGTTGTCACTAGAGCTCCAGGACATGCACCCAAAAGAATCCTTCCAATGTTAAATATATACCTCTGGAAACAGATTACAGGATATCACTGTTTTAGTGCTAATAATGTACGAATCATCTTACGACAATTAATTGCCATGAGGCAAACTGAGGTCACTTGCTCAATTCTCTTAAAATAGTGGAATAAGAAGCCACTAGCAAAGCAAATAATAGGAAACTTTTCAATCTACTATTGATTGAACAGCCTCTCTGTGCACCACTAATGGGAAATGGCAAGGGGCAGATAGTCTTGCAAAGGGGGAATGATGGATACATAGAATTTCAATTATTAGGAGTAACAGGCAGGAATAGATACTCTTCCAATTAAGGCAACAAAGAAAGTGAGACTGAATCCCGTACCTTACTATCAGAGGATGCCTATGCATGAGAGTGAAAATGTTTTATAATCTTCACATGAAGCCAACATTTTTCTTCCTATTTTCTGACAGTTTTCTGTAAATAGCCTCCCAAATGTTTAATATGACAACCAGTATAGGAAGTTCAGATTTTGCCTGCAGCACTGAGAGGTGCTGATACCATGACATGTTGAAGGAACTAGATACAAGCTCCTAAAAACTCCACATAAGAGAGATGATGCAGAGCACCAGTAACACTTCTTTGTGCTGTCATCTTCTAATGCTTTCCTTAGCATTGCAGCACAGCGGAGAGAAAATGAGTGAAAAATGAAATTTATCTTCATGAGAAAATTGCTAGGATAATCACGCTAGCCTTTTTTCCCCCCCTATGACAACTGCAGTAACATTTACTAGACAGACAAGAGTGTTGATTCAAAAACCTGCCCGCTAGAGATGAGGGCAGTCTTGAAATCTGGTGGCATATTCAAATGGCACACTCAATGTCTAGCGTTGCTCCAAAAGCAGCGTACTATTTACATTAAGGTGATGAAAGTTTGTAGAAAACCTTATTGCCATTTGTGCCATAGGATGGAGGACTGGCTGAGGTAGCAAGGACAACTCGGGTGAGTCCCTGCAGCTTCACCCCTGCATCACAGCGGTGTCTCAGGGAAACCAAATGAATTTTAGGCAGACTCAAGAGAAGCCTCTTAAGCCAAGATTCAAGTAGGAATTGATCCCTTTTTGCCTTCAGACCCACTGAAACACCTACTCAGCCACCCTGAGATAGGCAGTCACAAGAGAAAAGTCATACTAGGGAGACCCTCAGCCACTGGAATCTGCAGGCACAAAAGATGAGTTCCCCAAAGAGTATTAAATTGTTTGAGACCACCCAGATTCTTCACCCTCTTCAGAGCATCAGCAAGGCTTCATAAATGGCCAGACTATGGAAGTAAAAATCACAAGACACTATTTTCATCACTGCACAGAATTTCTGACTTCTCTTACAAAACACTGATGAACAGTCACGCCAATCATAAGGGAAATAATAAAAGGCCTCCCAGTAAAAGCAGGACTTCTACGACAGCCAGTGTGCAGTACTCAAGAATGAAATGGGCATTAGCTTTCCACGTTCCTGTATTTACCCACATACAAAGGGATATTTGAACTTTGCATAGTAGTAAGTGCCAGGCTTTACGTCTTCAGAATCAATTTCTATCAGCATATTTTAAGACTTATTCTGAGGGAAGAGCTGATAAATGATACCAGGAGTTCAAGCCATACAAATTATGACTATAGGCATAATCAAAGGGTTTTGGTGCATGGAAAGGTTTGTCAACCCACTAATAAATCACACAGAAGTCGTTACATGCTCAGGGAACTCCTACAATTAAGGGAGTAAGCTACTGCATTATTTCTTCTTTTTGCCTGACATATATACTGATATTAGTATGTACCATACAGCATACAATGCATAACATGACTAAGAAAACTGTCAGTTACAAAGGGTATGATTTTTTCTTTTAATTTCCTAATTGAAAAGCAAAATAATACTTAATTCTAGTTTGTGAAATACAATCTGCAAAATACAGTAACTATCCCAGTCTGCTGCAAACGAGATAATTCTTTTGCAAGTAATCTAATTTGAAACAGCATGGAGCACCACACAAGCTAATTTATTTTTCCAAACTGGTAGTGACACAAAATAGTTTCTCACCCTGACTCTGCAAGGTAGTAAAATAGCATGAAATTTTTTGTTCATTTCCTTCATTTTGGGGCATTCAGTGTTGTACCTGAAGGTAAGAAAAGTAGTAAATTTAAGCCTGTCACCTTTTCAGATTTTTTTTTCTTAAACAAAAATGCAAAATACTCAGAAAAAATAGAACTTCCTTTTCCTTTTAAAGTGAGGAAAGCAAAAGAAAAAATCCTGGGGATGAATGATCTTACAAATGGAGACTGTTCACACGTATTCAGTTTCTAATGAAGCAGGCCGAGTCCCACATTCCAAGACTTCTCCTGTCTCCCATTTTTTGAAGATTAATTCCAAATACTGACATAGCGTAATACACACAAGTCAACAACTACAGGAAAGGAAAGAAAACACCCTTAGGAAAAGGTGCTAGCTGCAGAACCTTTGTGGGTATTAAGCAAAGATCTGTCACCATACTGTTTAGAAAGACATCCACGTGTTTCCCCAATGCTATTCCTAGAGCACATGACCTGCCCCTGTAGAAATGCAGCTAAGTCTTGTTGGTACTGATGTGGTACAGCTTCTCCATCTGCTATTGAGAGCTGTCACTTACTCTAGTGGAAACCAGGACAGTAATTCTCCCTAAGTCAGTGGAGAGGGAGTCCTCCCTTTACTGTGACTAAAAGGCACACTAAAATAAGTCCAGCACAGAGCAAAATCAACCCTCAGGATGTATGCAAGATTCAAAGCCACATGGCAAAAGCCTGCAACATATACCATACCGAAACAAATAAATTCTAAAGGTAGATGGATTTCAGGCCACCATGGTTGCTTCCCCTATCCTGAATCTGAACTAGTTCTGCCATCACGCAAAAAATCTACTAGGAAAATTTTAGCCACAGCTTTAATTACCAAACTTGCAGTTAATCCCAGGGCAGTCCGTGACAGTCAGCACACTGCAGGTGGCTGGGACACCCAGCCCTCTGCTCAGCACTGGTGAGACACCCCTGGAGTGCTGTGCCCAGCGCTGGGCTCCCCAGGACAAGAGAGATGTGGACATACTGGAGGATGTGCAGCAAAGGGCCACGAAGATGATAAAGGGTCTGGAGCATCTGACATAGGAGGAGAAGCCAAGAGAGCTGTGATTGTTCAACCTGGAGAAGAGAAAGCTCAGGAGGATCTTATCAATGTGTATAAAAAACTGATGGGGGGAGTAAAGACAACAGCCAGACTCTTCTCAAGGGAGCCCAGAGACAGGACAATATGCAATGTGCACAAACTGAAATACAGGAGATTCCACTTAAACACAAGGGAAAAAAACCCCTTTTTTGCTGTGAGGTTGGTCAAACACCAGAACAGGTTGTTCAGAGAGGGTGTGAAATCTCCATCCTTGGAGATACTCAAAACCTGGCTTGCATAGTCCTGAGCAACCTGCTCTACTTGACCCTGCTTTTTGCATGGGGGTGGACTACATGATCTCCAGAGGCGTCTTTCAACCTCAACTATTCTTTAATTCTATGATAGCTACACAAAACTTCTCTGATACCTGAGGAGTCAGCCACTACTTGCAGTGGCCTGACCACTACATAAGCACATCTGAACTTAAAACTCTGCAATAAAACAGTGACTTGTTACTGCAACAATGTTCTTGCATTTTAAATACAAAACTATCCCAAATTCCTCCACAAATTAATGGCTGCTTCTCCCTCATCTACACAGAAATTATAAGATATTTTAAAGTTAAAACACCTGTTTTCATTTGCATATTCTTACGCAACTTTATAAATAATAAAGAAATAAATAGGTTTGCTTTGCTCCAGAAGTTTACAACATCCACCTTGCAAAATCTAAAAACTAAAAATAGCACAAAAGATTGCTCTAATCTAAGATTGCTCTGGAGATCCCACAGATCTTTAATATGTGGCTTGCATATCTTTTTATTTTTTTTTAAGCAGAGTTGTAAAATAGAGACTCGTATTTCATTAGCAATCTCTTTCCCCTTGTCAGATGCAAGGGTGAGGAGGCCAAAATATCTCAGGCAATATTAAGTTATGTCCTGGCTGAGACTTTCTTGGTTCTTCAGGGCTGGATATCTGAAAACAATGGTTTTGTATTTCTGGGCTCTGTGGCAATTTGAAACTTACTCAAACAATTTGAAAATCATTCAAGCACCTTCTTTATCCTAAAAGCCAAATATAAATGAATTTTAAAAGCACTCTACCACAACTTTTCCTCTTTTTTTTTTTAATAGGAAAAGAATATTGCAATTTAAAAGTAGCTAACTTCAGAAAACACATGAAAACACAGTGCGTTCAAGGGTAAAGGTAGTTATTCACGTTATTAAAGGCCCCCAAGAACACCAATGAGCCATGAAGCTGGAGTCTTAACCTCTGACTTAACAATTAACCTTGTGAATCATTTGGTAGGACTGGTGTTTGTCAGCAAATATTTCTGTTTCATTTGAACTGAAGCACAGGAGCAAAAAAGAAAAAAAAAATTCTACAAAGCAAAAAAAAAAAAATATTACTCTTCACCTTTTCAGGAGTTCTGATAATTTTATTCTTAAAAAAATTAAAATAATTCTATTCCATTTCCAAACACTGTTTTTCAGAAGAGGACTTGTTAAAAAAAAAGGTTAGTTTTCAGATCAACCATCTATCTTAGATATTTTTAAATAATCATGGTTCAAAAGGAGGGGCAGTTACATCCTCTATCTCTCTAAGATTTTTGAAACCACATTATAACTCACTAGTTGCACGTGTAGTTTTATTACAAATGTGACTTCCTGCATGGCTCTCAAAGTTAAACCCAGCTAAAAAAAAAAAAAAAAACACCAAAACTTTCAATCATTAAGAAAAACCTTAAACCAATTAGAGATTAGAGAGAGAGAGAGAGAGAGAGAGAGATACACACATATACTCTTTTTAATATAAGAGCGACGGGTGGCTTCTGGTCTATATGTTATTTTTCCTTTAAAGACTAAATACCAACAACATGATATGCAGAGCCTTCGTAATAAAAGCTTTTTTCCCCCCTCTATAGTCAGTTTTGGGTCCATTTTCCTTATCTCAGAGACAGCTCAATGTAATTTTCCAGCCTCTGCTAGAAAGTAGTCTCAAGCTCCACAAAGGTCCACGTCTCAGAGACTGGTCATGGTGGTTTGGACAGCATAGGTACCAGCACCGCTATGCATTCC